>NC_069505.1:260124022-260416522 GCF_027579735.1 Bombina bombina | reverse complement strand
ACCTTGAGAAGTCTTCACCCAACCGGGCCGAAGTCCTCAATGAAGCTGGGCGAAGTGGTCCTCCAGACGGGCAGAAGTCTTCATCCAAGCCGGGCAGAAGAGGTCCTCCAGACAGGCAGAAGTCTTCATCCAGATGGCATCTTCTATCTTCATCCATCCAGCGCTGAGCGGCTCCATCTTCAAGACACCCGATGCAGAGCATCCGGAGTCTTCTTCAACAATAACGGGTCCTTTAAGTGACGTCATCCAAGATGGCGTCCCTTCAATTTCCGAATGGCTGATAGAATTCTATCAGCCAATCGGAATTAAGGTAGGAAAAATCCTATTGGTTGATACAATCAGCCAATAGGATTGAGCTCGCATTCTATTGGCTGATTGGAACAGCCAATAGAATGCAAGCTCAATCCTATTGGCTGATTGGATCAGCCAATAGGATTGAACTTCAATCCTATTGGCTGATTGCATCAACCAATTGGATTTTTCCTACCTTAATTCCGATTGGCTGATAGAATTCTATCAGCCAATCGGAATTGAAGGGACGCCATCTTGGATGACGTCACTTAAAGGACCCGTCATTGTTGAAGAAGACTCCAGATGAAGAGAATGCTTGTTAAGGTACCTACTTAAATAAATACAAAGTTATCTGTAAAATAAAACCTAAAAACTGAGTTACACTAACACCTAACCTTACACTAAAATTAAATAAATTACATTAATTAAATACAATTAACTAAATTACAAAAGCAAACACTAAATTACACAAAATAAATAAGAAATTATGAAATATTTAAACTAATTACACCTAATCTAATAGCCCTATCAAAATAAAAAAGCCCCCCCAAAATAAAAAAACCCTAGCCTAAACAAAACTACCAATAGCCCTTAAAAGGGCCTTTTGCGGGGCATTCCCCAAAGAAATCAGCTCTTTTACCTGTAAAAAAAATACAAACAACCCCCCAACAGTAAAACCCACCACCCACACAACCAAACTCCCCAAATAAAATCCTATCTAAAAAACCTAAGCTCCCCATAGCCCTGAAAAGGGCATTTAGATGGACATTGCCCTTAAAAGGGCATTTAGCTCTTTTTCAGCCCAAACCCTAAGCTAAAAATAAAACCCACCCAATAAACCCTTAAAAAAAACTAACACTAACCCCCGAAGATCCACTTACAGTTTTTGAAGACCGGACATCCATCCTCAACGAAGAGGCAGGAGTCTTCAGCGAAGCCGGCAGAAGTCTTCATCCAAGCGGGCCAAAGTCTTCATCCAAGCAGGCAGAAATCCTCATCCAGACAACATCTTCTATCTTCATCCATCCAGCGCGGAGCGGCTCCATCTACAAGACATCCGGCGCGGAGCATCCTCTTCTGACGACGGCTAATGAAGAATGAAGGTTCCTTTGAGGGACGTCATCCAAGATGGCGTCCCTTGAATTCCGATTGGCTGATAGAATTCTTTCAGCCAATCGGAATTTGTCAGGGTGCCAGGAATCAGACTGAGACGAGAAGTGCAAAAATAATCACAACTTTATTAATAGCAAAAAATAATAAAAAGTCCACAAGTCAAATAACAAGCCAGGAGTCAAAACCAGAGCTGGTAGTCAGATGAGCTGAGCCAGGAGCCAAAGCAAATAGTCAGACGAGCCGGAATCAGGAACAAAGGAAACAGCAGAGTCAGGAACAAGCCAGGGATCAGGAACTAGGAAGGACATCAGACAGCCAGGTAATACACAGTAGCTCTCACAAACAGGTCTGAGACAACGCAAAGGAAAAGCATACTGAACAGAGGCCCTTTAAATAATAAGTGATGACATCACAATTCTGAGACTGCATCCTGTCTCACACGGATGATGCACACCAGTCTGGCCATAAAAGGAAGTGCAGGAAATGAGCAGCATCCCCCACAATGCACCATAGTCAGGAAGAGAGGTGAGTAAAATGGCTGCCAGCAGCACATGGCAAACACAACAGGGAAAAAACCCTGACAGTACCCTCCCCTCAACGACCCCTCCCCCGCGGGAGGACACATGGCTTATTGGGGAAACGGGCATGGAAGGCACGGAGGAGGGCGGGAGCATGAACATCAGAGGTGGGAACCCAAGAACGCTCCTCCGGACCGTAGCCCCTCCAGTGAACCAAATACTGTACACGGCCCCTGGACATACGAGAGTCAATAATGCTGAAGACCTCATATTCTTCATGGTTGTCAACAAAGAAAGGTCGGGGACAAGGCAACACAGTGGTAAACCGAGGGAGACATGAAAAACATTGGAAATGCGCATAGCAGGAGGAAGGTCAAGAGCGTAGGCCACAGGGTTAACCCGTTGGAGTATTCGAAAAGGACCAACATAACGGGGAGCCAATTTATTGGAAGGCACACGAAGGTTCAAGTTGCGGGAGGACAGCCAAACTCTCTCACCAACCTGGTAGGAAGGTGCGGGCAGACGCCTACGATCAGCCTGGAACTTTTGGCGCTGCATAGAATGATGAAGGCAATTCTGAATCTGCACCCACGTGGAACGGAGTTGCCGGTGATACTCCTCCAAAGCCGGAATACCCTGAGACATGAATGAATCGGGCAACAAGGATGGTTGAAACCCATAATTCGCCATAAACGGGGATAACTTGAGGAAGCATTAATAGCACTATTACGAGCAAACTCTGCCCAAGGTAACAGTTCAGACCAATTATTGTGGTGATCTGAGACATAGCAACGGAGGAACTGTTCCAGAGCTTGATTAGACCGTTCCGCAGCCCCATTGGATTGAGGGTGATATGCCGAGGAGAAGGAAAACTGGATTCCCATTTGAGCACAAAAGGAAAGCCAAAATCTGGAGACAAACTGGCTACCCCGGTCCGACACTATCTCCTTGGGTAACCCATGTAAACGGAAGACCTCCCGGGCAAAAATTGAAGCAAGCTCCTGAGCGGTAGGCAGCTTCATCAAGGGAATGCAATGTGACATTTTAGAAAAACGGTCAACCACCATAAGGATAACAGTATTGCCATTGGAAACAGGGAGCTCGACAATGAAGTCCATGGAAAGATGTGTCCAAGAACGCTCACCATTAACAATAGGTTGAAGAATACCCAGAGGAAGACGTCGAGGAGTCTTATTCTGTGTACAAACTGAGCAGGAGGCAACATACGCAGCAACATCAGAACGAAGACCTGGCCACCAGAATTGTCGAGTGACAGACCAAATCATTTGGTTCTTGCCTGGGTGACCTGCGGCTTTAGGATAGTGGTAAGTCTGCAAAAGTTTAGTTTGAAGACTCTCAGGAACAAAACACTTACCACTAGGTTTCTCAGGATATGCATTGGTTTGTGCAGCCAGATTCTCCTCCCCCAAGGGAGAAGTCAAATTAGTACGTATGGTAGCCAAAATATGGTCAGGAGGTATAACAGGAGTAGGTACAGACTCCTCCTTGGACAGAGGCGAAAATTGTCGAGAGAGGGCATCAGCCCTAACATTCTTACTACCAGGCAGGTAGGAGACCACATAATTAAACCGAGACAAAAATAGCTCCCATCTGGCCTGTCGGGGCGAGAAAAGTTTTGCTTCAGATAGATAAGTTAAATTCTTGTGGTCAGTAAGAATGAGCACTGGCACGCTAGTACCCTTCGAGAAGATGCCTCCATTCCTTGAGTGCCAAAATTATGACCAGTAATTCCCTGTCGCCAATTTCCTAATTGCACTCCGCTGGAGACAATTTCTTAGAGAAGAAACCACACGAATGCAAGGAGCCGTCAGGCGTAGGACGTTGAGACAAGAGGGCACCTACTCCAGTCTCAGACGCATCGACCTCAAGAACGAAAGGTAGGACAGGGTTAGGAGGAGCCAGAACTGGAGCGGCAGCAAAGGCAGTCTTAAGACTATCAAAGGCCTTAATGGCAGTAGGTGACCAATGAAGTGGATCATTCTCTTTACGGGTCATGTCTGTGGTTTTACCAAGGAAGAAAAGTTTTTTTTTTTTTTTTTTTCTTTCATTTTTTATTAAGGTTGAAAAATAAATACAGTACAAGCACGCCATAAATACAGCCACCATAAAACATATGGTAGCCAACGGGAAAAAAAAAGTAATTATACTACATATCATCATAAAATGCATGTTCAAAAGGCATGTAATATAGCACCTGTTGGCAATGAAATATAACAGGAATCAACCTAAATTTGTCTTTGTGTGAGAAAATAAGTATCACCTTCCTAGATTTTGATAATTATAGAGTATGAACTCCCAAAATTATAAACAATGGCCTCTCTTGGACCATCAGGAATATACATCAGCCAATAGCAGGGAGGGTTTAGGGAAGTGACAGAATTATATGTGAAAGTAAGAACAGATATCTTATTTTGAGAGCATCTAGGGAACCTGGACCCAGTATACAGATTAAATATGGACTGTTTCACCTAATGTAACGCTAAGAGGATGGATAGTCATTCTAATGCTATAACACAAATCCCTGTGCTCATGGAAGTGCATTATAATAAGCTAAATGTATAGGGCCTGAGTGTGGTGGAAATATTAGGTAAGCTATATTGCTGGACATCAGTTAATTTCACAGCACTGAAAGTAAACTGTTTCATGAATAAAGTAATCCAACAAGATACCTTAGTGGGGAGTTTTTGTGGCCAACTGGAGATTACCTAAAACAATTAAGCTCAACACTACCCCACTGACTAGACTTTTATCATCTAGGGCAATTTTCCATCCAAGAAATACAGACAGTCACAAAATAATTAAGCATTTTTTGTTAAACTACCTCTAAATCAGGTTGGGCACTCCTAATATTAAAAGAATCATGACGTTTAGGCCCCCTCTTTTCTCTAGTACTACGTGGTGTTTAAATACAATTGCAATAAGATGGAGTACATTTAGTATAAGCATGATGCTATCACTGAGGTGCCGTACTGATTATCAAAGCTGTAGACTTATGTAAACTGTACACATATGAAGCAGACTTTATACAGACAATAAAAACAAATAAAACTTAGACATAGTAAACAACAGCTAGTATTAACAGAAACAGTCCTGTTGATAAACAAACTTTCATACTTAACAGTAAAACATCGGATCAAGCACTAGGACCAGTTATTTAACTCCACTAGGTATAGTGCCGGGAAGCTGAATCTACCCAATTCCCTGGGCGCAGAGGCCATAGTCAGAATATTGCAACCAGTCCTGATCGGTGTAATAAATGTGCCAAATTGGGCCGTCATTACTCCCAACTCCAACCCAAAAATATGCAGATGCCTGTAAGAAGCCCGCTCTTAGTGTCAGCAGGACCCCGCTGATGGGTATAAGGAAAGTGTCTCTCTGGTGCGGCCCTCGCACCCTCTTAATATCCCCGGTCAGCGCGGTGTCGATGTTTTCCCTAGTTCCGTTCCCGGAAATAAGGTGGCTGATACCTAGTAGAGAGGCGACACTGGAGAGTGGTGGCATGTCTCTATGGGGAGTAACGGTGAGTATATGGCCCTCTCTCTCTGTTTTTTTCCCCAATGTCTGCTCTGTAGAGATCAAGATAGCATCTTCTGCAGGCCCGTTCCCAGTGGAGCCATACAGGGCAGTCACAACCGGAGACATATCAACGCTTGTCAGCTTGTGGGCTTCAACTGAGTTCTTCCCATGCTGAATAGCAGTTAACGGAAAAGTCTCTGGCTGATCTGAGGGTAAGAGATCCTGCATCTGGTCCCCATTTACTAGCTCAGGGTCCTCTATGGGTGATTCACCTCCGGTTTCATATTTCCAGGCCGCCACCATTTGCCTCTCAAGTAGGGTAAAATGCTTCGAGATAATGACATAGATCTCTTCCAACAGTAAAGCAGATTCTCGCTCCATTCTGGTGGCCTAAAACTGTGTTCCCAGTATAAGGCTTAGAGGTTTAGTAGATCGTAGCGCGATTGGCCGCACTTGTTTGGTAAAAATAGAATGCTCTTCGGAACAATAACTGCGCACTCAGACACAGCTTTATGGGGTCAGAACTGAGGCTTCAGTTATAAGTGAAAAAGTCCGGTACTGAGGGCATTTAAGCCGTGACACAATCTAAAGCCTTATATCCCAGATCCAGTTACCTTCAGACAAGTTTCTCCACTGTTTTAAGCAGGGTATCACCAAAACTACGGCATAGAATTGAACGATAGTGAAGAAAACTTAAGGAGCTGAAGCTCAGTGCGACTGGTAAGATGGCCGCAGCCCGGAAGTCCCCCGGAAGAAATTGGCAAACCCCAAAAAATGTTGAATAGACCGAAGACCAACTGGGCGAGGCCACTGCAGAACTGCAGATAACTTGTCCGGATCCATGGAGAACCCTGCAACGGAGATAACATAACCTAGGAAGGTTACTTGAGTCTGATGGAACTCACATTTCTCGAGTTTACGAAACAGGCCGTTCTCACATAGTCTCTGAAGAACCTGTGTAACATCAGAACGATGAGCCTCAAGTGTGGGTGAGTGTATGAGGATGTCGTCTAAGTACACCATAACACACTGTTGCAACATATCTCGTAGGACATCATTAATAAATTCCTGAAAAACAGCAGGAGCATTACATAGGCCAAAGGGCATTACAAGATACTCATAATGCCCGCTCCTGGTGTTAAATGCTGTTTTCCATTTGTGGCCCTCCTTAATCCTAACGAGATTGTACGCTCCTCTCAAATCAAGTTTAGTAAAGACCGTAGCTCCCTTGAGGCGGTCAAAGAGTACCGTAATGAGCGGAATAGGGTAAGCATTCTTAATGGTAAGACGATTAAGACCCCTATAATCGATACATGGTCTTAACTCGTCACCCTTTTTCTTCACAAAGAAGAAGCCAGCCCCTGCAGGAGAGCAGGATTTGCAGACGATCCCCCGCGACAGAGCATCGGCAACATACTCCTCCATAGCACAATTCTCTGCAACAGACAGAGGGTACACCCGGCCCCGAGCAGGAATGGCTCCGGGTTGCAGGTCTATGGCACAATCGTAAGACCGGTGAGGAGGCTACGTACCGGCACACACCTTGTCAAACACGTCTAGGAACTCTCGGTACTCCTCTGGCAATTGAGATACCGAAGAAGTGCACAAGACTTTAACTGGTTTCCGAAGACAAGTGGAAATACATTGCGGGGACCACAACAACATTTCGGACCTGCGCAAGTCGAGACTGGGATTGTGCTTTTGGAGCCAGGGATAACCCAGAATAACCGGAAAATGCGGAGAGTTTATCACCTGGAACTGGAGGGTTTCAAAATGGAGAGCCCCAACAGCCATGGACAACGGAGCAGTTTCGTGAGTAACGAGTGCAGGCTTAAGGGGCCTGCCATGAATGGCTTCAATAGCAAGCGGAACGGACCGAGGCAAAACAGGAATGGAGTGCTTTGATACAAAAGCACTATCAATGAAATAGCCCGCAGCACCGGAGTCAACAAGAGCCTGAGTGACTATGGAGGAGTCCACCCAGGAAAGGACAACCGTGATCAAAAGTTTCTCTTTTAGTGGTTCTGGGGACGAGGATAAACCACCCAAGGTCTGCCCCCGACCTTAGGTGTGAGCGTTTCCCGGCCGTTTAGGACAAGACTTCAAAAGGTGGCCCTGTAACCCACAATAGAGGAAGAGCCCCTCCCTCCTCCTAAAGGTCCTCTCCGCCACGGAGAGACGCGTGAATCTCAACTGCATCGGCTCAGCAGTACCTGGTGACTCGGGACCAGGAGGCATGGGAGGAGAGGGAGGCATGAGTGGGAACGAACACGTAGGAGACAACGGAACAGGAGGCTTCCACAAGCGCTCCTTGAAAGAGGGCCTCTCTCTGAGTCTGATGTCAATTAGGATCAAAAAAAGACACCAATGCCTCGAAATCCTCTGGTAAATCTCTGGAAGCAACTTCGTCTTTAATCGCATAAGAGAGCCCATGAAAGAAGGCAGCAACAAGGGCTTCATTGTTCCAACCTACCTCTGTGGCAAGCGTACGGAACTCAATAGCATACTGAGCAACAGATCTTGTACCTTGCTGAATGGACATGAGTCGTTTAGCAGCAGAGGAGGAGCGAGCCGGAACATCAAATACCCTTCGAAAGGAGGCCACGAATTCAGGGTAATTTGAAATCACAGGTTTATTAGTCTCCCACAAGGGATTAGCCCAGGCAAGAGCTGTGTCAGAGAGTAATGAGATGAGAAATCCCACCTTAGCTCTGTCAGAGGAAAACGCCTGAGGTAACATCTCAAAGTAAATGCCCACCTGGTTCAAAAACCCTCTGCACTGATTAGGATCGCCTCCATATTGCTGAGGTAGAGGTGCAGAACCGGACATGCTCCTGGTAGGACTAGGTGCAGCAGCGGAAACAGGAGCAGCCATAACTTGCGGGACACTTTGGTCCAAATGTGCAGTTCGAGTCAGCAGGGTTTGCAGGGCTAGTGCAAATTGATCCAAGCGGTGATCCTGTTCATCCATCCTGGAAATTATGGCAGGTAAAGGTGGATTATTCACACCATCAGTATTCATGGCCTTTGCGTAATGTCAGGGTGCCAGGAATCAGACTGAGATGAGAAGTGCAAAAATAATCACAACTATATTAATAGCAAAAAATAATAAAAAGTCCACAAGTCAAATAACAAGCCAGGAGTCAAAACCAGAGCTGGTAGTCAGACGAGCAGAGTCAGGAGCCAAAGCGAATAGTCAGACGAGCCGGAATCAGGAACAAGGAAAACAGCAGAGTCAGGAACAAGCCAGGGATCAGGAACCAGGAAGGACGTCAGACAGCCAGGTAATAGACAGGAGCTCTCACAAACAGGTCATTTTTTTTCTTTCGTGATTCAGATAGAGCATGCAATTTTAAGCAACTTTCTAATGACTCCTATTATCAACTTTTCTTCGTTCTCTTGCTATCTTTATTTGAAAAAAGAAGGCATCTAAGCTTTTTTTTGTGGTTGAGAACTCCGGATAGCATTTTTTTATTGGTGGATAAATTTATCCACCAATCAGCAAGGACAACCCAGGTTGTTCACCAAAAATGGGCCGGCATCTAAACTTACATTCTTGCATTTCAAATAAAGATACCAAGAGAATAAAGAAACTTTGATAATAGGAGTAAATTAGAAAGTTGCTTAAAATGTCATGCTCTATGTGAATCACAAAAGAAAAAAATTTGGGTTCAGTGTCCCTTTAAAGTTAGTGGGTGTTAGGATTAGACTTAGGGTTAGGTTTAGGGGTTTATAACTTTAGTATAGTGGCAGCGATTTTGGGGGCAGCAGATTAGGGGTTAATAACAGTAATATAGGTTGCGGCGATGTTAGGGACAACAGATTATGGGTTAATAATATTTAACTAGTGTTTGTGATGCGGGAGTACAGCGGTTAGGGGGTTAATATGTTTATTATTGTGGCGGCGATGTCCGGAGCGGCATATTAAGGGTTAATAATTTTATTTTAGTACTTGCGATGCGGGAGGGCCTCGGTTTAGGGGTTAATAGGTAGTTTATGGGTGTTAGGGTACTTTTTAGCACTTTAGTTATGAGTTTTATGCTACAGCTTTGTAGCGTAAAACCCATAACTACTGACTTTCAGTTTACGGTATGGATCTTGACGGTATTAGCTGTACCGCTCACTTTTTGGCCGGACAGGCAAACTCGTAATACCAAAAAAACAGTGGAAGTAAGGGCGCTGATAGCTTAAGATACCTCTTATAAGTAAACAAATATTTGTAGGATATAGATGACCAGGTACGCTATATTCAAATGTATATACAGGATTTTAAATTTTTTTACAATGTATCTTTAAAACATAGGGACGTCTCCCTGGATTCACAACTCCTAATATTTCAATGCACTATACCAATCTAGTGTTAAAAATTAACAATATAAGACCAAGTTAAAAAGTCCAAATGTAATAGAGTGGTTCGGAAATATGTATGCGAGAGTCACTTCTCAAATAATACAGGGTGTTGTGATGTTTTTTTGGTATCACATATATCAGTTCGTGATATACTTATAGGCCTTCAGTCTTATGTAACTGTAAAATCTCTGTACCTTGTTGCGATTCTCCGGTAAAAGTTTACCCGTAGTAGGTTTCTGCCTGTTAGCCTCCGTGTCTGTTCCTCGAGGCTTCGGCGTCTGACGTCACGCCTTCCGGCTCAGAGGCTCGTCTTTGTCAGACCAAACAGATTCCTCCGTGGATTTCTGTAAGGTGCTCCGCTGTTCATTAGTAAAAACCGGCACTTTGACACTTTGTTTAAAGTTGGAGATTGCTCTTAGTGCTTTGTATGCAACCTCACTCCCACAAATAGCAAGGGAAAGGAACATAGTTACTGTACAACCCGGGTTGATTCATACAATAAAATGCTTATTCCATATAATACATATAGTATCGGAAGTAGGTCCTTAGAACTTGGTATATGGTGCTAGTTTCAATGCGTTTCGCTCCTTAAGAGCTTTATCAAGAATAAGTAGACCATACTTCTCTCCTTCATTTTAAAGAGGCTGGTTTACTCTCATTGGTTACAAATTTCTAGAGCTCCAATAAAGGTGGTAATCTTCTTTTGCGCTTCCACTGAAATTAGTCTTGAACATCCTGTTTCTTAAGGTGGAATATTTTGATATTCATTATTTCTCTGTGACCTCTATATGTTATTTATCCACTCTATTCTTTTTGGTCTATAATCATTGGTCAAAATACCCATATTTGAAGTTTGATTTTATTCAGTCTATATTGTCCACTCCATTACTTGGTCTATGTTAGTAGTTTAAATTTTAAATTGTTGTACTTAGCGCACTATTAGAACTCACACCTCCCCAAACTAGTAATACCGTCGCTATGGGAGTCCCATTAAAAAAAGGACTTTTTGAAAGCTGTGGTAGTTACGTTGCGTTACAGCCAAAAAAGTGTGCGATAGTGAAAAAGAGCCATAACGCTGCTTTTTCACTGAAAACGCAAAACTCGTAATCTAGCCGTATGTTTTCCACTGACCTGATAGCTGGGGTGGAACAATTATATTTTTTGCATACCTTGGGTGCCTGAGAAGACTCACTTCCAGCCCCCCATTGTATTTTTTTCCTATACTTTTGTCTCTGCGTGCGGTACAGTCAATCAGGTGCCATACTGCCTGCTGCATTCTTTTTTCCAATATAATTTTTATTGATATTTTATCATAGTTGTACAGACTTGTATTTCATCAAAATTCATAACAGATAAGAAAACAATAATATTACTTTTAAGCAGTTTTTCATCATCTTTATCAGTGATTACAACCTCGATAGGAAAGAGAGAGATACGAAAAGAAAAATAGAAATAAACTCTTGTTGGGTTATCTCCCCCCCCCCTATTCAGTTCATAGCCACTCCTCTCTGAGCCTACTCTCCATTATGTATGTGGTGTTTTCGAACCTTGAGATTAATTCCCTTTGTGTATCTCTATCCTGTATCTTAATCCAAAATTTCCACTTCTCAAAAAACCTTCCAACCTTTACCTCTAAATTATACGAAATATCATTTTGTTCAATCTAAAATTGTTTATGCACTGCATTTTTCAATACTTTAAGTGATGGTGCTCGTTCATTCTTCCAGCCTTTTAAAATCAAATTCCTGCTTATTATCACTAACATTGAGAAAAAGGTTTTACATTGTGTAACTTCTGTTTTTTTTAAATTTAGGAATATAACATGATCTGTTCGCAGTATCAACTGTTCATTGCACATTTTATTAGCCCAATATGATATAATTCTCCAAAATCTTTGTAATTTCGGGCATGACCATAAACAATGAATTAAATTAGCTTTGAATCACAGCTTTGTAGCGTAAAACCCATAACTACTGACTTTCAGTTTACGGTATGGATCTTGACGGTATTAGCTGCTCACTTTTTGGCCGGACAGGCAAACTCGTAATACCGGCACTATGGGAGTCCCATTAAAAAAGGACTTTTTGAAAGCTGCGGTAGTTACGTTGCGTTACGGCCAAAAAAGTGTGCGGTGCAGCTATACCTGCAAAACTCGTAATACCAGCGGTAGTGGAAAAGAGCCATAACGCTGCTTTTTCACTCATAACGCAAAACTCGTAATCTAGCTGTATGTTTTCCACTGACCTGATAGCTGGGGTGGAACAATTAAATTTTTTGCATACCTTGGGTGCCTGAGAAGACTCACTTCCAGCCCCCCATTGTATTTTCTTCCTATACTTTTGTCTCTGCGTGCGGTACAGTCAATCAGATGCCATACTGCCTGCTGCATTCTAAACAGACGGATCAATAACAGCCATGCAGTGCTATAGTACACAAGTAACCTGTCAGAATTACTGCATATATAACATTCAACTAATAATTAACATAGTTCAACAGCAGCATAAGAAAACTTTGTACTTTCAGATTTGTTTTAAAGGAGCTGTAACATCTAAACTTAAAGGGCCCCCATAGTGCAAAAAAAATGATAAGATCAATTTTGTTAGAGCATGTCCTTTTAGCACTCGAAACTCTGCAAGTCTATGGGGCCGATTTATCAAGGGCCGAATGGCCCCTGATGCCCCTGTTTCTGTGCGAGCCTTCAGACTCGCCGGAAACAGCAGTTAAAAAGCAGCGGTCTTAAGACTTAACTCGTCTGCTGCCTCTGAGGCTGCGGACATCAATCCTTTCGATCCTATACGATTGGGTTGATTGACACCCCCTACTAGCGTCTGATTGGCCGCAAATCTGCAGGGGGGCGGCATTGCACAAGCAGTTCACCAGAACTGCTTGTGCAATATTAAATGCCAACAGCGTATGCTGTCGGCATTCAGCGATGTTTGTCGGACATGATTAGTTGAGCGAATCATGTCGGACAGACACTTGGTAAATCATCCCCTATGTGTTTAACCCTTACAAATCAGTTAAACATAGCTAAAGGATCACTCAGTAACAACAGAGAACTGCTGGCCCCAAGCACACACAGTAAGCAGTAGCAGGCCTACAATATACTCCTTTTGCGGTTGGTAGTACTAAAATTACATGCTCTGATGAATTAGAGCTTGTCATTTTTGTACTATATTGGCCCTTTTACAAAACCGAAGAAAATGGAACATAATTTATTTTGGAACTATCGTTTGCTATGTATTGTGTGTTTAAAGATAGCACAATGTATGACAAAATAAGTTATCTCATTTATTTGCAATCTCAGTCTTAAGAGATACAAGTCGCTACTGTACAAAATTTTATATACATTTGTCAAGAGATATTTAATTAGAAACCACACATTTAAGAAGCAGAAACAGCATTTATAGCCTCTCTAGCACCTCTGAGGGAATAAGGGAAAAATAGAAATCTCCCTGACACTTTCTTGTTGGGGTTGATTGGCATTCACTGCTCGTGCACAATTTGTTGCGTGAGAGCATGAGCGGCATTGCATAAGAGAGGTCTTGTGTTAAATTTTGCCATATGATGCTGCATCACAAGAGGTGATTGCAGGGGGGACAATTTCTCTTGTTGAGAATGTGTCTGCCTGCAGGCTTGATACATTTTCCCCTTACTGTAATTTAACTCTGAAAATTAAGAAGCTGGGAAGAATCCAGCAAGATTTTGTAGTCTGACTGACAAGATTGTACCCAGTGATTTCTTCATTAGTTCTTTATATTTGTCTCTAGCTGTGTCACTACAAAGGAGATAAGTCAAAGGGAAAAATAATCTAATTGGCTTCTTTGATTTTGTAACAAAAGTGTGGACCAGTGGATGTAGCATATCTAGATTTAAAAAAAGCATTTGACACCGTCCCACACAACAAACTAATTCATTAACTGTATCTCCTTGGTCTAGACTCACAAATTGTGAACTATGTAAAATGCTGGCTTAAGGAAGTGTCTTAGTAAATTCAGTGCATTCAGCAGAGGGGGCTGTTGCTAGTGGTGCTCCTCGGGAGTCAGTTCTGGGGCCTGTTTTGTTTAACATATTTATCAGAGATATCAGCAAAGAGTTACGGGGAAAGTATGTCTGTTTGCAGATGATACAAATTTTTTTAATAGAGTGGATGTTTCGGGGGGGGGGGGCAAAATGAGATATGATATACAACAATTGGAGGATTGGACAAATGACTGGGATCTAAAGTTTAACACTGCAAAGTGTAAAATTATACATTTAGGGAATTAAAATCCTTTACTGATTGTTACAAATGAGGAATGGGACTCGGGAATTATTATTTCAGATGATTTAAAATTTAGCAAACAATGTAGTACTGCAGCGAGTAAGGCCAGTAGAATGCTTGGATGAATTAGTAGAGGTATTTGCAGCAGAAATAGTAAGGTTCTTATACCACTTTATAGATCATTAGTTGGGCATCATCTTGAGTATTGTGTGCAGTTCTGGAGGCCTTATATTCAGAAAAAATATAAACAAACTTGAATCGCTGCAAACGAGGGCTACCAAAATGGTACATGGTCTAAAAAATAAAACGTACCAGGAAATGTTCAATGACTTAAATACAGTATTTATACTTTGGGGAGAGAAGGGAAAGAAGTGATATGATAGACACTTTAAAGTATATTAATGGGCTTAGTAAAGATGAAGATGTGAGTATTTTACTAAAGAAAAATTCAATAACAAGGGGTCATGATTACAAGCTGAAGGGTAGTATATTCAGGAGTAACTTACAGAAGCAGGGTGATTGATTCATGGAATAAACTTCCACAAGAGGTAATAATGACAAACACTGTGGGGGACTTTAAGAATGCCTGAGACAAGCATAAGGCTATCCTACATACTAATTAATGCCTGGGATAAGCATAAGGGTATTGTACATACTTATTAATTCCTGGGATAAGAATAAGGTTTTCCTACAAACTATATATGTTTATACTGTACTTTTAGGAAATATCGGGCAGACTTGCTGGGCCTATGGCTCTTATCTGCCGTCAGGCTCTAATCTGCCGTCAATATCTATGTTTCTATGAACAAACTTATAGAGGTTTGTTATTTGATTGTAAAGCAGTTCAAATAGTGACAGCTATAAATGTATTTGATATGCAAATAGTTTAAACTGCAGTGTTATTTGCTTATATAAACTATATCTGTCTAATTACTTTAATGTCCCATTACACTAAGGTTATGATTATACAACAGCAACTCAGTATTTCACATTTTAAATATTAATTATAGAGGGACAGTCACAGATGACAACATATACTTTTTAAAAAGTGGTACTTTAAACACATTAAATTGCATACCTGAAACATTTACTTTGCTTTTGAGCCATTGACCAAAACTTCACAGTCCTGCTTTAGACATCTACATTATCTACATTTTACCCAGGATTAGCCCTCCCAAACAACACATAATAAGCTATTGGTATTTTAATGCAAACAGCACCCAAAACTATGAACAATCTCAGTTCTGCACTAACCAGAGGGCTCCGATCTGAAGGTGGCAAATACAGTATCTTTAATTTTGAGATTGTTTAGCAACAATGTCCTGGCCCAGCAGTGGGATACTGCAGTGATTACTAAATCTGTCAGTGGGATCACACACTGTATACACTGACACTTTATTTAACCACTTGGTTATCTGTAAGGGTCTTAATTACAATATCACATAGATCAATAACCCTTTGGCTAACAGTGGGAGTCTTGCCAAGTCAACAACATATTTAAGTATTTGTCTTCCAGAGATGACCCAGACACGTCAATAAGATCTTAAACCATTATCCATCTAGCATCTAGCTGCCACTCAAAGATGATCTTGGCATTAAATTGAGTTCAATACCCTAAATACCAGATATGGCAACTCAAAGTCATAAAGATCATTAACCCTTTGGCTGCCACTCAAAGATTACCATGTAATGTCAATAAGATCATTAACCCTTTGGCTAGCCATACCACCTCAATTATATAAGTAACTCTTTAGCTGCAAGAGAGGGCATCAGTTATCAAGTGAATAACATAACTAACACATTAGGTTCTTGCCTAGTCATTAACCTTCTGCTAACACTGACGTCTCAGTTACTAGATCCGTAAGATCAATAACCCTTTGACAGTGGGGTAAAGCTGGGCAGATGTTTAAATAGAAGCACCATGGTCTGCCAGCGTTATATACAGAGTAACCTGATTCCTTTACAATAAATGTCACTGGCTGTGCTGCCAGAATCTGCCCCAAGCAAGATGGCGCCAAGGTACAGACAAAGCATGTCACATGACCATGATATTTTTTGAAGCTTCCGCCCTTCCTGTCTTCTTTCGGCCAATAGGAAGGAAGGAGGTGACGTTGACGTCAGGAGCCCCATGACAGTGTGTCACTTCCGCTAGCTGGCAGGAGAGGAAGCGGACGACTGTAGCGGGCCCGGTGTAATTAATAGAGCGGCCCGTAATACACGGCGACACACGGACGGTAAGGAACGTGATGCTGGCGGGGGCCTGAGGCTGGGACGAGGGGAGTTGGGAGTCGCCTGTGCGGGGACGAGAGTGGCTGGGTGGTCTGAAAGGCACTGGGGTGGGGGCTGACAATGAGTCAGAGAGAAGCCTGATCTGAACAGGGGTTGTTAGTAAGGGAGACTTGTGTGTATAGGCAGTGAGGTTCCTCATAAATGGGGCTCGTGTATAAGTCAGCTAGGTGCGGCTGCGGAACCCGTAAGAGCAAAATGAGCTTGGATGGTAAATGGGCCACAGTGTGGGAGGACAGGGATGGCGAGGGCCACAGTGTGGGAGGCCAGGGCCACAGTGTGGGAGGACAGGGATGGCCAGGGCCACAGTGTGGGAGGCCAGGGATGGCGAGGGCCACAGTGTGGGAGGCCAGGGATGGCGAGGGCCACAGTGTGGGAGGCCAGGGATGGCGAGGGCCACAGTGTGGGAGGCCAGGGATGGCGAGGGCCACAGTGTGGGAGGCCAGGGATGGCGAGGGCCACAGTGTGGGAGGCCAGGGATGGCGAGGGCCACAGTGTGGGAGGCCAGGGATGGCGAGGGCCTGCAGTATTGGGGGGGTTCATGGGATGGCGAGGGCCTGCGGTATTGGGGGGGTTCATGGGATGGGAAGGGCCTGCGGTATTGGGGGGGTTCATGGGATGGCGAGGGCCTGCGGTATTGGGGGGGTTCATGGGATGGGAGGGCCTGCGGTATTGGGGGGGTTCATGGGATGGGAAGGGCCTGCGGTATTGGGGGGGTTCATGGGATGGGAAGGGCCTGCAGTATTGGGGGGGTTCATGGGATGGGAAGGGCCTGCAGTATTGGGGGGGTTCATGGGATGGGGAGGGCCTGCAGTATTGGGGGGTTCATGGGATGGGGAGGGCCTGCAGTATTGGGGGGGTTCATGGGATGGGGAGGGCCTGCAGTATTGGGGGGGTTCATGGGATGGGGAGGGCCTGCAGTATTGGGGGGGTTCATGGGATGGGGAGGGCCTGCAGTATTGGGGGGGTTCATGGGATGGGGAGGGCCTGCAGTATTGGGGGGGTTCATGGGATGGGGAGGGCCTGCAGTATTGGGGGGGTTCATGGGATGGGGAGGGCCTGCAGTATTGGGGGGGGTCATGGGATGGGGAGGGCCTGCAGTATGGGGGGGGGGGTCATGGGATGGGGAGGGCCTGCAGTATGGGGGGGGGGTCATGGGATGGGGAGGGCCTGCAGTATGGGGGGGGGGTCATGGGATGGGGAGGGCCTGCAGTATGGGGGGGGGGGTCATGGGACGGAGAGGGCCTGCAGGATGGAAAGGGCCTGCATTATGGGGGGGGGTCATGGGATGGGGAGGACCTGCAGAATTGAGGGTTCATGGGATGGGGAGGGCCTGCAGTATTGGGGGTTCATGGGATGGTAGGGCCTGCAGTATTGGGGGGGGGGGTCATGGGATGGGGAGGGCCTGCAGTATTGGGGGGGTCATGGGATGGGAGAGCCTGCAGTATTGGGTTGGGGGGTCATGGGATGGAAAGTGATTGCATTTGTGAAGGAGAGCTAGTGAAATATTAGGAGATTGTCCTGGAAAGACAGAGAACTAACTAAAAGATACTGAGGAGAGTCACAGGTTCTAAGGCGTCCAGGGAAGTGGAGCAAGTTTTGGGGGGTGGGCAGTGGTGTAAAAACTAAGAAAGGATGATGTGTAGGAAGAGTGCTAGGCTGGCAAGTGGCAGGGACACCAGCAAGGAAGAGCACTGTGAGTCAAACAGGCCTAAGACCCAGAGTAACTACAGAGAGATATCCCCCAGCTCTCTTGACCCTGTTTCCAAATATACACAGTTTCTTATAGTGGTGTTTTTGCATTTGCTTCATACATACTTGTGTGAATTTTGCCATCATTGTCCCTTTTCTTTTTTTTCTTCTTACAGTAAACTGGTATTCTCTTGTATTACCCATACTCTCTGAGAAACGTAACCCTGCTTAGGTATTAAATACCTGGCTACATAATGTTTATTTTACTTCTCCATCCATAAGTTGTTTTTATTATGCTTGCAAACTTTGTACCATAATCCACATCTGCACACTTGGCATTTTTATAGCTCTACATCATTTATTTTCTGCTGTTTAGTTTCTTCCATACAGGTCACCTAGCATGTTGTTACCCCCCCCCCCCTCTCACACACGTATAAGGTTATTGTGTTATTTAAATAAACTAAGCATCTCCCGTTTTCTTTCTCTTCCCTTATTTTTTTTTTCTCTTCCCTTATTTTTTCCATCACAAATAATGGCATTTCCTCTCTTTTCCTATCACATCCCTAGTTGCCTTGACCATAATAATCCCATGGTCTTTATAGCAGTACTGTTGATCAACCAGCCTTTAGGCCATCTGAATTACATTATTAACGTTGTTTCACGTTACAAATTGTATCCCACTGTAGTGAAATTTAACTTGAGAAAATGAGCAGATTTGATAGGCATAGTTGAGAAAGATACACTGGCTGCCATGAAACACACAGCTTGTCAAATTCTGTGAAAATGTAATTCTGGCTGCCCTCAAGGCAGAACATGCTGTGTTCTGAGATGTTGTCACAGAAAATGCAGCATGTCTGTTTAAAGAATGGGACACATGCAGGAACTGTTAGCTCTTTTGTTTAGCAGCACTACCCAACATAAGGCTGTTCTCTTCAAATAGAGCTGTGCTCTGGCTGCACTGAGTAACCTTTCCTTAGCGCTTCACTCTGGTTGCACTGTGTTATTTGAAGATAATTTAAATTTCATTTCAAAATGACCTGCAGAGAAAATTTTCACTTAAAAAATAAATAAAAAATAAAACCTCATTGCAGAAAGTGAAATAAGTTGAGCCTTTGGGCTGGCTGCTAAAACGTTTTGGATTATTCTGCATACATTTTTTTTCTCCCCTTCATGTTTAAAAAGTTGTCTCCTTGAAATCTTGTTGCCCCTTAATGTTATCTGAATCTTTTTTGCTGAAATCTTGCTGTACAAGGAGCAATAATTATGCATCTTCTCTACTCCAAACTAACTTTCAGCATTACAATCGTCTTTTAAGTCACCAAAGATGTGTTAATATAATAAAAATATATAGTTCATCTTCCATATCTTTCCCAATCGACAAATCCCATGTTATTAAAAAAGGGACATAGACGTGTTACCTGTATAGGGAAGTATTAAGTAAGCTGTCTGATATCAGCAAGTGATTGCTGGGATGTGAATAAGATGCTAATATGTCTGTGCCTTGGGACATCCTAACACAATCATACAATGTTGTAATTTTGAATATATTGTATGATTACAGAAATGCTCATCTTATTTATACACACAGCTACTGTAGCTCAAAATCTGTAGTGCATCACTGCTCCAGAGCAGGCTGCAGCTGGTAAACTGATAAGGAACTGCATATGCACATAGCCTCTAACAGAGGAGGAAAGTGCGGATGTGTGCACTTTTGTTGTCATTAAAACAGTTACCTAGGACCATTAGTGTATTAATAAAGTAATCTAAAGAATTAGAACATTTTTATATTTGCATTTACACGTCCCTTTAATTATTCTTAAAAGGATATGATCAGAAATAAAATAAAGGGGATTTCTGTGTCTCTCACTGTAGTGTTGGTCCCAGTTGGTGCAATATGTGTCGGACTTTGAGATTTTTCTTTTTTTAGCAGCGCTATTGGTTTCCTTTTCCTCAAATATTTCTTTTGCTCTTAGAATTTCTAGGTAGTCTTCACATTCTAACTTCCTCATATTTTTGCATTTCAGTGATTGACAAAACACAAGTGCAAATAAATTGTCCTGTTCAGCGAGTTGCTGGCTACATTATGGGGGAGACTAGAAATCCCTGCAAGCAGCTGTTCTGTGTGCATGGGGCCGGCCTTGTTTTGTTTGCAAATAACCTTTATACAGTTGTTCAGTGCCTGGAGCAATTCATTAATCTCTAAAATATGATTACTTGGTTTCAGAATGACGTTGTGTTGTGCAATACTCGCACATGACTTCTGGCTAACATTACTGTGTTGCTATTTTGGTTGCAGTGTTTGTTTTCATCCAGTAAGATTTGAACAAAGGTGTTTTCCTTGGTGTATACTCAGGTTGTGCTCTGTTTATAAGACACTTGTATACCCAGGCGCTACAGATGCACAATATGTTATAGTAAACTAATTATACCTGTCAGACACAGAAAATACATTCTATCATTTCAAAATGAGAGGGGACACAGTTTTAAAACAATTTAGAAAAATTATCTTAATCGTGAAATAAACTTCACTTTATTGTACTTTTTTTTTTTTTTTAAGCTGTGGTAAATGTGAGACTTACAGTGCTCATGTCTCACTGGTGCTTAGGAGTGTGCCTGCTCTTCATTAACATCTGCACATGAATAGGCGGTTTGTGTGTGTATATATATATATGTGTGTGTATAGAGAGAGAGATAGATAATACACATACTGTAATATATACATATATAGATAATACACGTACTGTAATATATACATAATATATATAGTATATATTACAGTATGTGTTTTTTTAAATATTTATACACACACACACTATGTGTTTTTTTTTTATATATATATATATATATATATATATATATATATATTTATATTATATACACGATATGTCAGGTTTCTGTGATGTAAAAAAAATGACAAAGATAAATCATTTCAGAACTTTTTCCACCTTTAATGTGACCAATAAACTGTACAACTCAATTGAAAAACAAACTGAAATCTTTTAGGTAAAGGGAAATAAAAAACTAAAATAATGTGGTTGCATAAGTGTAAACACCCTTTTATAACTGGGGATGTAGCTGTGTTCAGAATTAAGCAATCACATTAAAAATCATGTTAAATAGGAGTCAGTACACACCTGTCATTATTTAAAGTGCCTCTGATTAACCCCAAATAAAGTTCAGCTGTTCTAGTAGGTCTTTCCTGACATTTTGTTAGTTGCATCCTACAGCAAAAGCCATGGTGCGCAGAGAGCTTTTAAAGCATCAGAGGGATCTCATTGTTAAAAGGTATCAGTCAGGAGAAGGATACAAAAGAATTTCCAAGGCATTAGATATACCATGGGACACAGTGAAGACAGTCATCAAGTGAAGAAAATATGGTGCAACAGTGACATTACCAAGAACTGGATGTCCCTCCAAAATTGATGAGAAGAAAACTGGTCTGGGAGGTTGCCAAGAGGCCTACAGCAACATTAAAGGAGCTTCAGAAATATCTGGCAAGTACTGGCTGTGTGGTACATGTGACAACAATCGCCCGTATTCTTCATATGTCTGGGCTATGGGGTAGAGTGGCAAGATGAAAGCCTTTTCTTACAAAGAAAAACATCCAAGCCCGGCTAAATTTTGCAAAAACACATCTGAGGTTTCCCAAAAGCATGTTGCAAAAGGTGTTCTGGTCTGATGAAACCAAAGTTTAACTTTTTGGCCATAATTCCAAAAGATATGTTTGGCGCAAAAACACTGCATATCACCAAAAGAACACCATACCCACAGTGAAGCATGGTGGTGTCAGCATCATGCTTTGGGGCTGTTTTTCTTTAGCTGGAATTGGAGCCTTAGTCAAGGTAGAGGGAATAATGAACAGTTCCAAATACCAGACAATATTGGCACAAAATCTTCAGGCTTCTGCTAGAAAGCTGAACATGAAGAGGAACTTCATCTTTCAGCATGACGACCCAAAGCATACATCCAAATCAACAAAGGAATGGCTTCACCAGAAGAAGATTAAAGTTTTGGGATGGCCCAGCCAGAGCCCAGACCTGAATCCAATTCAAAATCTGTGGGGTGATCTGAAGAGGGCTGTGTACAGGAGATGCCCTCGCATTCTGACAGATTTAGAGTGTTTTTGCAAAGAAGAGTGGGCAAATCTTGCTATGTCAAGATGTGCCATGCTGAAAAACTCATACCCAAAAAGACTGAGTTCTGTAATAAAATCAAAAGGTGCTTCAATAAAGTATTAGTTAAAGGGTGTTCACACTTATGCAACCATATTATTATTTTTTTTTATTTCCCTTTACCTAAAAGATTTCAGTTTGTTTTCTATTGAGTTGTACAGTTTATAGGTCACATTAAAGGTGGAAAAAGTTCTGAAATTATTTATCTTTGTCTCATTTTTACATTACAGAAACCTGACATTTTAACAGGGGTGTGTAGACTTTATATGTGTAATCTATGCTGCTAGGGTTCCTCTGGCTTCTTAGATACTTCTCAGCTAAATATCTATTTGTTATGAAATGTACAATTTAGAAGCTGTTTTGGTGCAGAGCAGCATTTTGAAAGCTGGCACCTGAGGTTTTGTGCAACGGTCATTGAAACCTGAATATTATTGCAAGCTTTGTGAGCGAATAGATTAACTATTTTTCAGTACCATTTACAAACCAGAATTAAATATGTAATTTGTTGGCTACTGTTTCCTCCTCACCACAACATTTAGATTTTACAAAATAGTGAACAGAAAGTAATTTCCTTAAAGGGACATGAAGCCAACCTGTTTTCTTTAATGATTCAGACAGAGCATACAATTATTAAAAAAAGTTTCCAATTTGCTTTGTTTTCATGTTATTCTTTGTTGGAGAGAGAGCGTGCACATCTGGAGCACTAAATTGCAGGCAATAGTGCTGCCATCTAGTGCTCCTGCAAAACTGCCGCCATGTACTGCTGCAGACACGTGCACGCTCCTGAGCTTATATTTTTGCTTTTCAACAAAGGATACCAATGAAATGAAGAAAATTTGATAATAGAAGTACATTGGAAAGTTTTTTTGTTTAGTATAACAAGTTTAAAAGTTCAGATATGTTAACAGTAGGATAGCGCAATCAGGAAAAAAAAATCACAAAAATGGTAAAAATCCCCTGTAAATATTAATAAGAATAACCTCAATCCATATGAAGTAAGTGATGCATGTCTAAGTAGGCAGCGTAATGCAGTTTTAATAAACTATGGAACACAAATAGCCAGGATACTACTCAGTAGTATATGAGGTATTTCAATCATATAATAACCGGTGTATATCCTAAAGGTTGCTTGTGTCTTGTTCTGCAAAACGGACAACTTTACTATGTGTGCTCCATTAACAAATGCAGGTTGGCTCCTCTAAATAAGGCAGTGGGAGGAGTTTAGCAGCTGAAAAACAATTGCAGCATACAAGGTGGAAACTGTTAAATTGCTTTTCACACTTGTATATTAACTTATTGTGATTCTTATGTCAGTGGCTGACAAATCTGTTTAAAATTAAGGAGCCAGACAATGGTATTGTTTAAAAGATATATATGGAGACTAACCAAGGAGCTCACAGGCTCCTGGGTTTTTCCAGCTTTGGTTTGTCTTTTTAAAGGGATACTAAACCCAATTTGTTTTTCTTTCATGATTCAGATAGAGCAGCAACTTTCTAATTTACTCCTATTCTCAACTTCTTCATTCTCTTGGTATCTTTATTTGAAAAAGAAGGCATCTAAGTTTTTGTTTTTTTTGTTCAGAACTCTGGACAGCAAATTTTTATTGGTGAATTAATTTATCCACCAATCGGCAAGGACAACCCAGGTTGTTCACCAAGAATGGGCCAACATCTAAACTTACATTCTTGCATTTCAAATAAAGATACCAAGAGAATGAATAAATTTGACAATAGGTAGGGATGCACCGAAATTTCGGCCGCAGAAAGTTTCGCCCGAAAATGGCATTTTTGGTTATTTCGTTTTTCAGGTTTTTTTTGCCTTTTTTTTTTCAGTAAAATTGTGTTGCATATTTCAAATTTGATGCCAGCTTAGAGCTGCTGTTTGAGTTCATTACTTGACTTACTGTTTTGCATATAATAATAGTTTTCTAGGACTATACTTTATTTTGATAATTGGAAACAAAAACGGTTACATCTGATTCTGTTACACAGAACTAAATAAAGAATAATACTAGCGATGCACCAAAATTTGGGCCGCCGAAAATGTGCAATTCCAATTTCGGCCCAAAGAGGACCAAAATGGCTAAAAATGTACAGCCCTCCCCTGTTCTATTGCGTTACATGTCTGTCCTTAGCATAAGGTGAGCAGCACTGGCATGGTACACAGAGCACACACATAAGTACCATGACATAATGATATTTGAAACCAGCAGTGCCCTTTTTTTTTATTTTTATAGAAGGGAACCAAAGTTCTGAATACAGTATTCAAGGGGGGATAAGTAACATGTTTATAAACACTTGATATTATCAGACACAGCCCTAAGCACACACAGTGGATATCTTTAAGCCTTATATACAGTGCTCCTACATCAGCCTCTTGTGCATAGACATTCTCTTCGCCTGAGGCAAATATGCGTGCACACTATATATGCATAAGCCCCAAGCTCGCAGACAGTTGGTACAAATTAGCACCCACCAGACAGTGTATACAAAAAAGCACAGTAACTTTCTATAGCCACCTTGCACGTAAGGTCGTAGCTAAGTCCGGTGGTCTTGGTGATAGGTGACAGGCAGACTCCATTTGGGGCTCCAGACATATAATCTGACAGGTCAGTGTGAGACCCGAACCAGGAACTAGGCGGAGATAGGAGAGATGATCCAGGTGCAGCCACGCCCATCGCACGGATAACTATACCCAAAAACAAAACACATGTTCACCTTGTGGTGTTGTCTGGCTATAACCATGCTCTCCCTTGTAGAGCTCCACCAGTTTCACTGCGGATCACGCCCTACGGTACAAGTGACCATACCCATTTGTTGGAGCTTTCCCGCCTACAATCTCAGCTACACACACACTGCAGTTAAAAAAAAAAAAAAAAATAGTTTCGGTTTACAGCCAGGGGAATCCTGAATTTTCGGTATCTGTTTCGGTCCAGAATTTTCATTTCGGTGCATCCCTAATAATAGGAGTAAATTAGAAAGTTGATTAAAATGTCATGCTCTATCTGAATCACAAAAGAAGTTTGGGTTCAGTGTCCCTTTAAAATTACTTTAAGCATTCAGAGCATGCAATAAAAAAAAAAACACTTTCCAATTTTTATTTTCAGTATCAAAATGTGCAGTCTTTTTATATCCATACTTTCCTGAGACACTCAAGGCTAACTCTGCTACATATTTGTCCCTAATTGGCTTTATCCGTTAAATTCAAAACAATGCATTTTATACTAACTTTGACCGTGACTAGCCTTTTTGTCAGTGGACTAAAGCACAGATATGGTCCTCCAAGATTTATTTTAATAAGAGTTTAGTTAGGGATGTTAGAGTTAGGGTTATTATACTTAATAAATATATATATATATATATATATATATATATATATATATATATATATATATATATATATATATATATATATATATATATATATATATATATATATATATATATATATATTATAACGATATTAACTATATTAACCCTAATATAATTAGGGTTAATATAGCTGGCGGCGGTGTAGGGGGATTAGATTAGGGGTTAATACATTTATTATAGGTGGCGGCGGTGTAGGGGGATTTAGATTAGATGCAAAAGAGCAGTTTACTTTGTGACAAAGCCCCGCCAAAAGCCCTTTTAAGGGCTCGTAAAAGAGCAGTTTTCTTTGGGGCATGCCCCGCAAAAAGCCCTTTTAAGGGCTGGCAATGGAGCAGTTTACTTTGGGGTAATGCCACGCAAAAAGCCCTTTTCAGGGCTATTTGTAGGGTTAGACTTGGGTTTAGTGGTAGGGATAGTTTAGTATTTTAGGGGTTAAATAATTTAATATAGGTGGCGGCGGGGTAGGGGGATTAGATTAGGGGTTAAATAATTTAATATAGGTGGCGGCGGGGTAGGGGGATTAGATTAGGGGTTAAATAATTTAATATTGGTGGCGGCGGGGTAGGGGGATTAGATTAGGGGTTAAATAATTTAATATAGGTGGCGGCGGGGTAGGGGGATTAGATTAGGGGTTAAATAATTTAATATAGGTGGCGGCGGGGTAGGGGGATTAGATTAGGGGTTAAATAATTTAATATAGGTAGGGGGATTAGATTAAGGGTTAAATAATTTAATATAGGTGGCGGCGGAGTAAGGGTTTCACTTTAGGGGGTAGGTAAGGTAGATGGCGGCGGGGTAGGGGCTCACATTAGGGGGTTATAGATTTAATACAGCTGGCAGCGGGTCCGGGAGCATAGGTTTAGGGGTTAATAACTTTATTAGGTGGCGGCGGGGTCCGGGAGCGGTGTTTTAGGGGTTAATACATTTTTTATTGTTAGGATAGTGAGGGGGGGTAGCGGATAGAGGGTTAGACGTGTCGGGCTATGTTTGGGAGGCGTGTTAGACAGTGCGGGTGATTTCGTACTTTAGTCAGGTTTTGTAGGCGCCGGCAGTTTCTAAAGTGCCGTAAGTCACTGGCGACTCCAGAAATTTGTACTTACGCAGATTTCTGGACATTGCTGGTTTATCAGACTTACGGCACTTTAGCATTTGACGGCGCCGTATATAGGATAGCTCGAGTTGCGAGCTGAAACTGCGGGGGCGGCGGGGGTTCCCTCGCTTGCGCCGCAAACTACGCTGCATATCGGATCGCGCCCCGAGTGTTAAACGCATGCGCAAAATAACTAATCGTCGCAAACGAGCTTTTCAAATGCGTAATAGAGCGGGAGGGGCTGCTCTATACGTAATGCTGCTGAAATACCGGAAGAAATGGATGGGAAGAGTTAGAACAATAACGGAGCTAAGTTTACATATAAAATATAAAGAGATTTTGATTATTTTTTTTTAATTTAAATAATGCGTTTTAACTAATGCAATGACTGTGAATTGATATTGATTGCTAATTAAGAGAACATTTACATTCACTTTAAAACCAATTGCCGTAAAATGTTAATTGGTTTTAAAACTTTACAGGGACATGGAACCCAAATATTATCTTTTGTGGGTCAGACAGAACAAACTATTTTTGAAAAGCTTCCAATCTACATCTATTAAATTTCCTTTGTTTCCCATGTTTGTTGTAGAGATACCTAGGTAACATCTGGTGCACTATATGGCAGGGAATAGTGCTGCCATCTAGTGCTCTTGCAAATAGATAACATTCTTGCAAAAATGCTGCTATATATTGCTCCAGACACGTGCACACTCCTGAGCTTAAGTCCCTGCCAAGATACCAAGAGAATTATGTGACTGTTATATATAGTGCCCTATAGTCTTGGTAAATAATTGTGTAACTAGTATTAAAGGGACATAATACTCATATGCTAAATCACTTAAAAGTGATGCAGCATAACTGTAAAAAGTTGACATGAAAATATCACCTGAACATTTCTATGTAAAGAATATTTTACCTCACAATTTCTTCAGCTCACCAGAGTAAGTGCTCTGTGAATATTATTATACTTTATTTATGGAGCTCCAACATATTCCGCAGCACTGTCCATGGATACAATTAATGTAAATAAAACGATACAAGACTTGTAAGAGACAGGACAACATTTACAAACACATACAGGAGGGATTGAGGGCCCTATTCCCGTGAGAATTTACAATCTAGAAAGGTAGGAGGTTGAGACGGTGAGGTTGAGAAAGATGTTAATGCAGGGTTAGATGAGGGAAATGTTAGGTAAGTGAAATTAATTTATTTAGTTGGGTGGTCGGCTTCCCTGAACAGAAAAGTCTTTAGGGGGCATTTAAAGGAAGAAAGATTAGGGCAAAGCCTGACAGCACGAGGGAGAGTGTTCCAGAGGGTAGGTGCTGCACGACAGAAGTCCTGCCATCTAGCATGAGAAGAGGTGATAATCGCGGATGCAAGGAGCAGGTCATTGTTGAATCTTAGTGGGCGGGCTTGGGTATGCTGGTTAGAGAGGATAGGTAGAGGGGAGCAGTGTGGGTGAGAATTTTGAATTTAATTCTGCTGTGAATTGGAGCCAATGAAGGGACTCACAGAGAGGTGCAGCAGATACAGATTGACAGGAAAGGTGGATCAGCCTGGCAGAGGCATTTAGGATGGATTGAAGGGGGGAGAGGCGGGAAAGAGGAAGGCCAGCGAGTAGGTTATTGCAGTAGTCAAGTCGGGAGATAACAAGGGAGTGGATTATTTGCTTTGTGGTGTTGGCTCTCAAAAAAGGGCGAATCTTGAAATATTGCATAGATGGTTGCGGCCGGATGTAGAAGGCGATTGGATATGAGGGACGAAGGATAGATTTGAGTCAAGTGTAACTCCGCGGCAGAGAACTTGGGGAAATGGTGATGCTGTCAACAGGGATAGAGAAGTCAGCATAGAACTTGAGGGGGGGATGAGAAGGAGCTCATTCTTGGACATGTTAATCTTTAGGTGGTGAGAGGCCAGGAAGAAATACCAGATAAGCAGTCCAGCTGCAAGTTGTGGGGGCGATGAGACAATCAGTGCTTAGGTCATGCTTTGCTGTTATTTTGAGATTTGCTTGCACTTGCCAGATGCACACTCCCTTGCAAGTCCCTTTAAGACTTTTCAGTCTCACTTGGACTGAACTGGCCTTTTAATTTATTTCAGCAACCAGGCATGTTTTGTATTCATTTTATTTTATTATACCCCCCCCCCCCCCTCTTATTTAGTAGGCATTGCAGTCCCTCACCCCCCCCCCCCCCTTCCCCTGTATTAATTTAAGGCACTTAGGAATCCTCTATCTTTTAGCCTCTTTGTCCCGAGTGTGCTGTCCCTCTCCCTTGTGACTCAGGCAGCTGAATAACCACATGATTCAGTAATTAAGCGTCTTGAGGGGTTTTGGTGCCTGATGCCTTTTTTTTTTTTTTTTTTTAACCCTTTGTTGTCAAGTGATTTCTGCTGATTTCACTACAAAAGACTTTAGTATCTGAAGTGACTTAGTATAAATCTATAATATCCCCAGACTATTGCTGTACTGTGATCTGATTGTGTGCCAGGTCTGGTGATGCTGTGTTCCAGGGACAATTACAGAAACATTCTAAGAAAATAAAATGCTCTGAATTATTAGAGCATTTTTGTGCTCAATTGTCCCGTGCTAAGTATGTTTTATTTTATTCAAAAGCTAGTATTCTGCTTGCAAACTGCCACACCGTGCCGTTCATGAGGACACGGCTAATAAGTGAATTGGTAGCATCACATGTGTGTAGTCACCAGTCATAGAGCATTTTGTCTTGCATTATAAAGTCCCTTAAAGGGACAGTAAAGTAAAAAAAGATCTTTCATAATTTAAAAAAAAAAAAACAACCCAACTTAGAAGCCCCCAGTTTAGCTCTGCTGAAGAGGTTAGGCAGGGGCACCCAGTGAAATGGGCTGGGAAAGCATGAAAGGCAGACACTCCCCTTCCCCTGCATATTAAAATACCCATTACACACAGGAGTCTGTATACATATAATACTTTGGGGCTTGGTTAGGAGTCTAAAAATCAGCACAATGTTATTAAAAATAAGCAAAACTAAACATTGTTACATTTATACAGTCCATCTGGGAGTCTTTTTGTATCCTCTACTTATGCAAAGAACAATCTCTAGTGTACAAAAGTCCCTTTATAGTCCCTGGTTCCTTGTAGGTAAAAGTATCACTGCACAGACTATGGAAAAGATAAGAAATGTTTAGTTTAAAGATCTTTATTCACTGTATATTTCTACTGAAATCCTCTGTTCCATTTAATAGAGAACATCATGTGTTAAATATGTTTGTGTTCTTCGCCTAAAATTTGTGGTGGCACAGTGTAATATTTTCTAATATACTTTTCTGCTATCCAAAGCTCAAATTAATTCCATAATTTTAACAAATGTATTTATTGATACTTTATGCAATAAAAATGTGAAATATTTGCTAAATTTTAGCTGGGTTTGTAGTAAAATTAGCCGGGTGGTGCACCCGTTAAAAAGGTCCTGGGGATAGACTTTAGCGCCTTGATCACCTCACGGGTGATTAGTTCGCGCTCTATAAGTACCCAATAGATAGACTTGAGTTTGGCACTAGGTACCTTTTTAATAGCATGTGAGAAAATGAATGTTCTCTTTGAAATAATGTGCTGTTTAGATGCGTGAGACCACAAAACCTAAAGACATCAGGTACACACACATAAAGAGGGAATGATGACAGTTGAGCCGTTGTGGCCCTTGAACACGAGGTCTGTGCCACAAAACTGACCCAGGTGCCAGTCGGAGACCTTACTAAGCTGCTGAGTAGTAAGTTCACTGGTGTGCATTAGCTTGTGTACGTGTGTATGCGCTAATTATAGTGTATATAATCTGAGATCAGCATTCCGTTATTCTTATATCCTTTTTACTTTATGCAAACCAGATTAAATATGGATATTTAATATCTAGGTTAGTATCTGGTTATTGCTGGGGTTGACTAATTTGTATTCCAGGTTTATCAGTCAGCAAGTCCTGGTGTACAGATACCTGTGGAACTCACCATTACTGGACAAGTTCTCAAGCAGAGAAGCTGTCCGACTGCAGTCATCACTTGTGATGCACCATCACTTGGGGAAATTTTAAAGGGATAGTGAAGTCCAAATTAAACTTTCATGATTCAGATAGGGGATGAAATTTTCAAGAATTTTATAATATACCTTTTTCATCAAATTTGCTTAGTTCTTTTTGTATTCTTAGTTGAAAGCTAAACCCAGGGTAGGACCATCTGCTAAATTCTAAGCCCTTGAAGACCATCTCTTATCTGAATGCATTTCACCGTTTTTTACAGCTAGAGGGCGTTAGTTCATGTGTTTCATATAAATAACATTGTGCTTGCACATGGAGTTATTTAAGAGTCAGCACTAATTGTCTGAAATGCAAGTCGGTCAAAAGATCTGAGATAAGGAGGCAGTCTGCAGAAGCTTAGATACAAGGTAATTGCAGAGGTGAAAGTATATTAATATATACAGTGTTGGTTGTGCAAAACTGGGCAATGGGTAATAAAGGGATTATCTATTTTTTGTAAAAAAATATTTTTGGTATTTGCTATCCCTTTAAGATTGCACAAGTGTTTTCTTGTGTAATCCCGCCCACTGCTCCTGCACAATTGGTTGTGTAATAGCAGGGGGCAGAATTGCACTCAATCTTCTCTGCAATCAAATCTGTCTCCAAATGATGCATCTGAAGTCGATCACCCCAAACAAGTGGATAGGAGGCAGGAACTAAACTTGTGGCTGCAGACTCACTCGTGCGACTGTACCTGAAGGTCTCGAAAGCTGAGAACACACCTTAAAAAAAATCTTTCCCCCTAGTAGCCAGCAGGGAATGCTTAGAAGCCGGAACCCTAAACTGATTAGTGAGTCAGTAACTGGGATAAAAATAATTCCTGACATTTTCAATCAAGTACATTCTGTGGCAGGGAGTAAATATTTTTGTGTTATAATGTGTGTTTGTCAGACGCTAATTACTACTTGCATTTTGTTTACAAAGTAATTCTGCTTATCTGGTGACTAATGATGCACACAGGTGATCAGAGACTACAAATCCTTATTAACTTTGCTTGCTGTATTTAACGGGTTAATATTCTGCCTTATTACCCTAAGGTTGATCACTAGTTGCTGCCCTCCCTTAGGGATTACATGCTGGCATAGATTCACTGATAATCATGGAACTCATGAATTCATTTCTCTATTCACCAAACCCAGTTTCCACTAAATAGCAAGAATTAGTCTAAAATTTTAATAATCGACTTTGTAAAGTATCCCAGGAATTAGATCATTCTCTCCCCGGAGGGTTCTGTAAGTCCAGCGCTCTTATTCTCCTAACCCCTTGTTTGTCAGTGTGGGTCTCGCATAACACCGGGTATTTGCCTCTGCAGACGCGTTAGTCACATGCCTGTTTAACAGTTAAATCCTGCAGCTCATGAAACCTAACTGTTGGATTGTCTCTTTTTTTTTTTTTTTTTTTTTTTTTTATCTAGTTCAGTCCTGCTTGGAATTTTTTGTTTTTACAGACCCTTGATGTGCTTGAGGGTTACAGGAAGACATTGGTTACATAAGATGTAGGGACGTTGCGCAGGCAGCTATGTTACTTTATTAGTCTGGAACTACCATACAGTTGAGAAGAAATAACTCCTTTAAAAACATATGGTATAAATAAAGTTCTGATTAAATATCAGTGCATGCTGGCAACTGAGCTTTTTTACTGCTTCATGTTTTTGTTTGGTTTAACAGACCTGATGGAAGAAACCAAATGATTGATAGTACATTTTTTGATTGTACAAACGTGCGTGTATATATTTCAGCAGTTTTCTTCCCCATTTCTGGAGGTTTAACACATCAGCATCACGTGGTAATGAGCATGAACAGGAAAGGCTCGGTTTGATGGGTTTATTCCACAAGCAGAAATATTTGCCCTTCTAATCCTTTAGCTCACAACATCTCACATGTAAGCAGGTGATCGCCCTGATTTGTGGGCAAATTGCTGACGGTGTGATGAGCACTATTTGCTGTTTAAGACAGGGCTAGACATGTTTTTAGGCACATTTGAAAATAAAAATAAAATGCTCTGTCTATTGCTTTGTGTTTAACAATTCATTTGCAAGGGACAAGTCCCTTTTTGGAAGGACATAGCTGGTCATTGGTGGCTAAAGGCACTTTTATTTTTATCCCTATTTAAAGGGACATGAAACCCCCAAAAAATATTTCATGATTCAGACAGAGCATACAATTTTAAACCACTTTAAACCAATTTACTTCTATTATTTAATTTGCTTCTTTCTCTTGTTATCCTTTGCTGAAAGGTTTATCAAGGTAAGCTTAGGAGCAGCAAAGAACCTAGGATCTAGCTGCTGATTGGTGGCTGCATATATATTCCAATTGTTATTGGCTCACCTATGTGTTCAGTTAGAAACCAGTAGTGCACTGCTGCTCCTTCAACAAATGTTGCCAAGAGAATGAAGCAAATTTGATAATAGAAGTAAACTGGAAAGTTGTTTAAAATTGTCTGTTCTACCTAAATCGTGAAAGAAAATGTTTGGGTTTCATGTCCCTTTAAAGATTTTAAACACAGTTTTCAAAGGCCTCTTGTGCTAAAATTATGTGACAGAACCAATGAAGGACTTTATATAAGGATGAAGCAATTAAAGGGACACTGAACCCAAATTTTTTTCTATCGTGATTCAGAAAGCGCAGGTAATTATAAGCAACTCTCTAATTTACTCCTATTATCAAATTCTTTTCATTCTCTTGGTATCTTTATTTGAAATTCAAGAATGTAAGTTTAGATGCCGGCCCATTTTTTGTTGAACACACTGTGTTCTTGCTGATTGGTGGGTAAATTCACCCACCAATAAACAAGTGATTTTCATGGTTCTGAACCAAAAAAATAGCTTAGATGCCTTCTTTTTCAAATAAAGAAAGCAAGAGAACGAAGAAAAATTGATAATAGAAGTAAATTAGAAAGTCGTTTAAAATTGCATGCTCTATCTGAATCACGAAAGAAAAAATTTGAGTTCAGTATCCCTTTAATGACTTTATGTAGGGATGTACCAGTGGAGGACTTTATGTAGGGATGTATCCGAAGAATACAAAAGTTAAAGGGATAGAAAGGTCAAAACTGAATTGTGCATTTCTGCAATAATGCAAATTGCAAACTTCCATCTCAGAGTGGATTTACAGGTTATGAAGCATCTGCAACTTGTTTAAAGGGACATGAAACACATTTTCTTTCATTATTCAGAAAGAGCATGTGATTTTAAACAACTTTCCAATTAACTTATATAATTTAATTTCCTTCCTTCTCTTATTATCCTTTGCTGAAAGGTTTATCTAGGAAAGCTCAGGAGCCGCAAAGAACCTAGGTTCTAGCTGCTGATTGGTGGCTGCATATTTATACCGATTGTCATTGGCTCGCTCATGTGTTCAATTAGAAACCAGTAGTACATTGCTGCTCCTTCAACAAATGATACCAAGAGAATGAAGCAATTTTGATAATAGAAGTAAACTGGAAAGTTGTTTAAAATTGTATGTTCTACCTAAATCATGAAACTTATTTTTCATGTCCCTTTAATCGTTTTTAAAAAGAAAATGTATGCTTACCTGATAAATTTGTTTCTTTTTAGACACTGAGTCCTCTGATTTCATCCTTACTTGTGGGATTACGCCTCCTGGTCAGCAGGAGGAGGCAAAGAGCACCACAGCAGAGCTGTGTATATAGCTCCTCCCTTCCCTCCCACTCCAGTCATTCGACCGAAGTTAGGAAGAGAAAGGAAAAGCCAAGGTGCAGAGGTGTCTGAAGTGTACAAAATTAACAACCTGTCTCACAGAACAGGGCGGGCCATGGACTCATCGTGTCTAAAAAGAAACAAATTTATCAGGTAAGCATAACTTTTTTCTTTTTAAAGACACAATGAGTCCACGGATTTCATCCTTACTTGTGGGATACAATACCAAAGCTAGAGTGCACGGATGAAAAGGGAAGGACAAGACAGGGAACCTAAACGGAAGGCACCACTGCTGAAAGAACCTTTCTCCCAAAACCAGCCTCAGTCTAGGCAAAGGCATCAAATTGTAAAATTTAGAAGAGAGGACCAAGTTGCCCTTGCAAATCTGTTCAACAGAAGCATCATCTTTGAATGCCCATGAGGAAGTAACATCCCTAGTGGAATGAGCCGTAACCCTTACAGGAGGCTGCAGTCCAGCAGATTCATATGCAAAACGGATGATTTTCATCAGAAGCATCATCTTTGAATGCCCATGAGGAAGTAACATCCCTAGTGGAATGAGCCGTAACCCTTACAGGAGGCTGCAGTCCAGCAGATTCATATGCAAAACGGATGATATTCTTCAACCTAAAAGAGAGAGGTAGCCGTAGCTTCCTGACCCCTACGTTTTCTCGAAAAAAGGACAAATAAGGAAGATGATTCTTAGTCGCTAGCAAGAAAAATTATAAAACCCGGACTACGTCCATATTGAGGAGCAAGCCTTCCCTCTGAGAAGGATTAGGACACAGGGAAAGAACAACAAGCTTTCAAATAATGTTCCTGCTTGAAACAACCTTAGGAAGAAACCCTAGGCTAGAACGTAAAACTACCTTATCTGAATGAAAAAGACAAGGTAAGAAAAATAGAATTGAAACGCCGAAAGTTCAGACACTCTTAGAGCTGAAGAAATGGCAACAAGAAATAAAATTTTCCAAGATAACAACCTAATATCTAAGGGATGCATAGACTCAAACTGAGTCCCTTGAAAAATCTTGAGACCAATTAAGACTCCATGGAGGAGTAACTAGTGTGAACACAGGCCTGATCCTGACCAAGGTCTGACAAAAAGATTGTACATCTAGAACATCTGCCAGATGTTAGAGTAACAAACTGGACAAGATCGGGTGCATACAGGGTGGAGAGGCCGTAAGCTGGAATTTGTCCCTTCCACCATGGGTCCCAACTGACTCCATGAAGACTCCACTACGGGTAAAAATCTCCTCTAAAACGTAGGAAATGGAGAAAAAGAAGAGAGGGTACCTTCTTTCCCATTCCGTAATATTGAACTTGGTACGACCTAATAGAGACAACTCCCAGGTTATCATTGTCGTCCTGATCAGCTAAAACCACCTGAAGTAACAGGCGGAGGTGTGCTATCTTAAACCTGAAAGATATAACTTCAGTATCAGCAGGAGGAATTATACTGTCAAAAACTGAGTATATCCTCGGATGCTACCGAATTTCCTCATCCTCACGTCTGGGAGGGTACCTTGAGATAGCAACAACTGCGACAGGAACCTTGCTCACTGAATGTTTATATTTCCTCTTGCGCTCTCCCTGCAGCATGGGAAAAGCAGACAACTTACTCGCAACCACTTCGCACCAGCTAGAAACTATGTCTTGAAGTCGTGAAGGAAACGCAGGGCACTGAAACCATGGACGCAAAAGAATTTGAAAATCCTTTTTTTTTAATTAATATATACATATATAGGACACTTGAGGAGAAGGCTGCGGGTATAAAAACCTTGTCAGAATGTTTCTTGCAGCAATCAAGACAATGGCGGCTCTAATAAAAAACTCATCTCAGAATTGCAATACTGTATGCACAGATGAGGCAGAAAAGGTTTCTGCAATAGCATAAAGGGCATAAATGTAAAAACATCCTTCACATTTTAATCCATAAAATTGAACACCATAACCAGAGGTACTGTGTCCTTTAAATAACAAGGAAAAACGTCCAAATGTTATAAAGTAATCCATTAACATTGGATACACTGGGGGTGAAGGAAATAAAAAGTATGAAACAACCTTATTGCCCCTTTGAAATAACAAAGAAAACGCCCTAATGTTGCTTTAAATTAATCCAGTAACATTGGATATACACAGGGTGAAGGGCATAAAGTGTATGAGACAACCCTATTCATGTTTTATTTAAAAAAAATAAACATCATAAGAGTAACTGCCTTTTTAAATAATAAGTATAACGTCCTAATGTAACTGCCAAAGAACCCATTAACAATAAATATGTTAATACAAAATGGAGTAGGATACTTAGAACGACATAAGTAGCCTAACTAATTAGAACATGAGTCTTAAAAAAAAAAAAAAAAAAACCCTGCTTTATTTTTGCCCAGGAAAATTTTAACGATACAAAAGGACTGTGCCTGTCATCAACAAAAACAGGCAACTGGACTACAACTTCTAATGTGTTCACATACAAAAGCACACAGCGTCCCCCATATATTCACTAACATAGCAGTGGAATAATGGCGCACAAACATGCTGCGCAACATAGCTCCGCACATCGTGGGCGTAACAAACTAAAAACTCCCGGGTGGCGAAAATGTCAAAATGGAGACTCCGGGAGAACTGAAACCTATAATGACAATAAACACACCTCCCGACAGTTATAACACAAATATATAACATCCAGGGGAGTAAAAATTACATCTAACATGCGCCATACTTTACATGCGGACTGACATGATAACTAACCCTCCAGACAGCTTGTGTTTTTATAGTAAAATAAGCCGTAGTTAGAAGCCAGTATAAATGAGAGCCTCTTCTCCACGTCCTTTTAGTGCCTGCAATCGCTGCCCGATAACATGACCTCCCTCCTAGGGATAATGTTATCTAGTGTGTCCTAATAGATGAAAATGCCAATTTCTCTGTGAGCGTGTCCCCAGAAGTAAAAATCAGCACTTACCTCAAATTTATCCCCGGCAGTAAGGCAGCCCACCCGGCTTGCAAGGCTCTCATTTTCTCCTCACATTGCCCTGTGGAAATAAAAAAAAAAAAGTACTGAGTCTCTCTCTTCACTCAGACTTCTGCAGGCAGGGCAGCAAACCATGTATGGGAGGCGCAGTGAGAGTTATGTCCCACAAGTTCCCATTGCTTTAAAGCCACCAAATGCTCTACTGTAGAGACTGATCTGGTCTAGGCTACATCCCAGAACAAAGTAGCACACTCTGGCACTACTTTAAAAATAATAAACTCTTGATTGAAGAATCTATAACTAACACCTCACTTTGCCTCTTCCTATCACTAACACAGGCAAATAATGACTGGAGTGGGAGGGAAGGGAGGAGCTATTTATACAGCTCTGCTGTGGTGCTCTTTGCCGCCTCCTGCTGACCAGGAGGCGATATCCCACAAGTAAGGATGAAATCCGTGGACTCATCGTGTCTTTAAAAAGAAATCCTATTTTGTAGACCTGTAATAAACAATGCCCTCTGCCACCATTTCTGCAGTGTAGTGACAGAGCAGTATTGCTCTCTAAAGGTAAATGAACTGTGCAAGCGTTTGCCAAGAATTTGTATTGGGTGATTGGTATCCATCACTCTAATCGGGCACGCAGGGGAATGTGGGTAAGAAGAAAAGACAATTTGATGATAAAAAACCTTACCAATATTTTTATATATATATATATATTTTTTATTTTTTTTATGTATGCAGTAATTTGTACAGAAAGGAAATGCAATGGTGTGCGGATATTTCCCTTTGTAACCTGCTTATTAATGTCCATTTCTTTTTTGTGCCAAATGGAAATGTATTATCTTGTAACTGACTGATTGTCAGGCAGCCTAACGTGACATATTTTGTTTTAAACGTTTAGGAGCCAGCTAAGGAGATGAAGGGAGATATAATTATCCAACATGTTAGGAGCGTAAAGAAAAATTCTTCAATCCATAGGTCTCTGGTTCCAGGGATATTCAAACCTTGTATACCTGCAGGCTGGTTAAACACACAGCTAAAGTCCTGCCCAGAACCATATCACTGGTTGTATCCTGCTTAGGAGATGCAGTGCGCTGTGATACCTGGGTGGGACTTAAAGGGACATGAAACCCAACATTTTTAATTTCATGATTCAGACAGAGCATGCAATTTACAACAACTTTCCAAATTACTTCTATCGTCTAATTTGCTTCATTCTCTTCATATCCTTTGTTGAAAAGCATAAAAAAAGGCCCATTAGCTGCTGATTGGCTGCACATAGATTACTCATGTGATTGACTCACCCATGTGCATTGCTATTTATTCAACAAATGATATCTGAAGAATGAAGCAAATTAGATAATAGAAGTAAAATGGAATGTTTAAAATTGTTTTCTCTATCTGAATCATGATCGAAATTTTTTTCATGTCCCTTTAAAAGAACATGAAACACAATTTAAACCACTTTCTATTTTACCCCTTATCAGTTTACTTCATTCTCTTTGTATCCTTTGGAGCAGTAATGCCCTACTAGGAGCTAGCTGAGCACATATGTAAGTCAATGACGGTAGGCATATATGTGCAGCCACCAATCAGCTATAGTTCCCAGCTCCTGATCCTACCTAGGTATTTAACAAAGGATACCAAGAGAACCCAGCGAGTTAGATAATAGAAGTAAATGGGATAGTTATTTAAGTTTATTCCCTGTCTGAATCATGAAAGAAATATATATATTTAACACCTTTTGTGTGGTGAGCTGGTTGGCAAGGGATGTACAGCATTTAGTTTTTTTGTATTGGACTATCCCTTTAAGGAATCCATTATGTGAAGTGCATGTGGTCCTTGGAAAGCACAAATTCTATAAAAGAAATGACATAAATATTAGATGCCAGAGCTGCTGTTATGCATCCTGTTTTACAAGGGCTCCCGTGCTGGAGTTCATTGTTGCCTTATGACTGTCAGACTGTTGTATTTATATTCTCTGTGTAAGATCCACAGCTTTACACCTGGGCCACTCTGTAATTGTAGGCCTAGTGCTTTTGTGCAATAGTGTCCTACTCGTATTTCTTCTAGGAAGTGTTTAGTAACAGCCGGGTCATGCTGCGAGCTGTACCAGCAGACGTGCGTTTATATGAGTGCGCAGTACTATCCGGGGGACATCTGAGGTTTCTTGTGAAAGTGACACTTCCTAGCAGGTAGGAGAAGTCTTTTTATATGCAGTGTGGGGAGTTGATGTAGGGTTAAAGGAATCCTGAGAGCGCTGTCATACGCTGGAGCAGAGGCTGTGTGATGCCCAGAGCAGCGCTAGCACAGTGTTTAGATTGTATGCTTGTGACATTTTCTTGCAGCTCTCGTGTAGCCGCAGAATATATTATCCTTCAGCTCTGGCTTTTATTCTGTACTTATGTCTTTAAAGAGACAGTGTACTGAGAGGTTGAATTCTTTAGATGCCTTTTTGTTTACGTAGCTTTTCTATAGCCGTTACTGCAATACTGAAATTTTCAATATTGATGGTTTCCACAAGAAAACCAGCTATTTTTAATGGCAAAATAAATGTAAAGGAGCCCATTCTAAGACCTTTAATACTCTCCAGCTGGTAAAATTTATCATTCTGGACACCTTTAAGGGGTAGAAAATGCATAATTTGGTGTGTGCATGGCTGATTTGTCTGGCGCTGCTCAGATCTGTGATGTTACCATAATGTGTCTTTGTGCTGTAGTATCTGACACAATACCAAACTAATCAATATACTAAGTAATCAGACTATTAGGCAGACAGATGGCTGAGAGTTCCATGCTAGATTCTCTAGTACAGCGCCAAGGGAACGGCTATTATAGGGATATTCATCACACAGCACAGAACATATGGGGGGGGAGCGCTTAGACCACTGCACATCAGGACACTTATGAGTTACACATGCTGCAGGGAGTGCAGGGAGGAACATGAATAGGCTGTCCAGGGTCACAATGCATGTTCCCCTCTGCACACTCTGCAGCATTTGTAACTCATAAGCTCCCAGGAAAACATGGCCGAGGTGCCTGCCATAGTCAGAGCGGGTAGTATAACCATGTTTACTAATCAGCTGATTATTTCACCTGTGCTAAAGCTCAGATACCCTCAAAATCTGTCCTGTTAGGGGGGGAGGAGGCCGGAGGACAGGTTTTAAAACCAGTGTGTTAGACTGTTTTTTTTTATGAATCATTTTTTTTCAGTATCCTATTTTATTATAAAGTTATTATTGTTTACAGACAATCCTATTTTGTTTTTCTGATGCCTATAAATAAAGTGTGTACAAAAGTTAGTGATCGGGTGCTGGACCATAAGTGCTAAAGGCAGATGACAAGTTTATGCCTTTGGGTTCCCAGCAGACATTCGCGATCGTTAAGTGAAACAATCTGTAAATGCACAAGCAGATTCTGCACCACACTTGTGGCTTAAAATAGAAAAGGGAAGGCTGCATAAAGTGGTGGTGTGGCACAAGCGCTGTACAGCATTCAGTGCACGCACACACAGATCACATTGATAAACCTCACAATAAATGTTTACGATGAAACTAATACAGCTGTATAACTTGTGTGCTTCCAACTAATGCTGATTGGCCAATAGGTACAAAGGCTAATTTGTCAGCCAATGAGCAATGGAATAAAGTACCCAACTGATTGGTTTCATTATAAATGTAATTTTTTTTTTTTTTACTTTTTTTTTTTCTTTTTCTCCTGCTATATTTTCAACATGTTTAAAGCGACATAAAACCCACGTTTTTCTGTCATGATGCAGGTAGAACAACCCATTTTAAACAACTTTCCAATGGCTTTTTCGTGTTGGTTGATGAAAAATAGGAAAGCTTCTACTACAGTTATAGAATAGATTTCTAAAGCTGTTCGCCACAGTAGCTATGGAGAACTTAAACGGACATTAAATCCAAATGTTTAATTTCATGATTTAGATAGAACATAAACTTTTAAACAACTTTCTAATTTACTTCTATTATAATATTTTCTTTTTCTTGTTATCCTTATTTGAAAAGTAGAAATGTAAGCGCAAGAGTGTTCACGTGTCTGCAGTACTATACAGCAGCAATTTTGCAACAATGTTCTATATTAGCAGGTGCACTAGATGGTAGCACTATTTCCTGTCACGTAGTGCTGCAGACATGTGCACGCTACCTACCTAGTCTCTTCAACAGAGAATAACATGAGAATGAAAAACATTTGATAATAGAAGAAAATTTGAAACTTTTTAAAAAAAAAATTCTCTGACTCATGAAAGAGAAAATTTTTGGGTTTAATGTCCCTTTAAAGGGATACTAAACCCACATTTTTTATTTATATTTAATGATTTAGACAGAGCAGCAATTTTAAGCAACTTTCTAATTTACTCCTATTATCAATTGTTCTTCGTTCTCTTGCTATCTTTATTAGAAAAAGGCATCTAAGCTAAGGAGCCAGACAATTTTTGTTTCAGACCCTGGACAGCACTTGTTTATTGGTGGGTGCGTTTAGCCACAATCCGCAAGCACAACCCAGGTTGTGAACCAAAAATGGGCCAGCATCTAAACTTACATTCTTGCTTTCTAAATAAAGATAGCAAGAGAATGAAGAAAATTGATAATAGGAGTAAATTAGAAAGTTGCTTAAAATTGCACGCTCTATCTGAACCATGAAAGAAAAAAATTGGGTTATGTCCCTTTAATGCACACATTTGCAGGAGAACTGTCAGTCATCTATAGGAGAAAATAAATTACACATTTTGTAACAAGTCAAATTAATGAGGAAATGCAACAAAAACCTCTAATTTCACTTTTTTTTTTTTTTTTTTTTTTTTTTTTTTTTTTTTTTTTTGCACCTGTACAACAAGGAGAACTGGAACAGAGTAGGAGAATTTTACAGTGCAACTTGTGATTGATAAATAGGGGCATTTATTCCTGTGCACATTTTAAGGAGCAAATATAGGAGAATGACATGGATAAATCTTGCTCTTTTATGGGTATCGGCTGCGCTGGTTTTACTGTGATTATTTGAAAGTGTAAATGGCCGTTGGCAGGTTTGGTTTTACTTCCCCCAGGTCTGTCGCAATGAGGGAGCTGAGTTAGACTAATGATTCGCAGCCTGGTGATGGGGGTGGAGGTTTAATTTCTGAGTCAGATCAAATGTTTCATGTTACAATATTAGCTGAATAAGATTTCAGTGTTTTTCATGTAGTGATTTCTGCAAACTGAACAATGTAATATTCCAAGACCACAGACTAATTTGTATCAGTGTGAGAAGTTACTTATTGGTAACTAAACCAGCGATATTTATATTGTAGCAGGTCTGCCCAGTTATTTTACCCCCAGCTGATGATTCACATATAAAGCAGATTATGGACATTCTGAACCTTCATGCCACAGATTTTTCTGCAACTCTATAATTATCACTTTATTAATGATAATAATTATAGTGTAAATGAAGCCTTTTTCAATCACATACTATAGCTCTCACCTGTTAACAAGTAGGAACGTTTAAGCTTATCTTGAAACCTGTAGAATTGCAAATAAGTCAATTTAAAGGGACAGTCTACTCCAGAATTGTTTAAAAAGGTAGATAATCCCTTTACTACCCATTCCCCAGTTTTGCATAACCCACACTGTTATAGAAATACACTTTTTACCTCTGATTACCTTGTGTCTAAGTCTCTGCAAACTGCCCCTTTATCTTAGTGCTATTGACAGACTTGCATTTTAGCCAATCAGTGCTGACTCATAGATAACATTGTTTCTCACTTGGAGTTGTGACCCACATGAACTATCAGTGTCTATCGCTGCACTGATATAAGAGGCAGTTCAACGGCTTAGAAATTAGCCTATAAGCCTACCTAGGTTTAGCTTTCCACAAAGGATACCAAAAGAACAAAGCAAATTTGGTGATAAAAGTAAATTGGAAAGTTGTTTAAACTTACATGCCCTATCTGAGTCATGAAATTTTTTTATAGTAAAATGCTGTAACTAGAGTATGTCTATGGTGCACTAGTGTGTGCCTCTGTAAATTCCCTACAAGCAGGTTAACACATTGTTAGTCTGTTGTGGAGCAGCAGCGAGTTGGTTGTGGTTAGGGAACCAATCAGGAGAGAGTCATATGTGTAGCAACCAATCATTTGTTTAGACCCATACTTTTGTTCTTCAGCTGGATATAAACACAGAAGCTTGAAGTAGTGCAACAGTAAAGTGCTGTATTACATTTTACTATTGCACTATTTAAGTTCCTTTTAACCTCTTAAGTGCGCTTTAGTAGGTGGTTAAGGGCATTGGGATTGCCAGGGGAATATCTGGGTATGCCAATAAGTCACCATGAATGGAGGACTTAAATGTGATCAGCATCTAAAAGCTCCAAATAGCTTTACATGGGGATGTGAAATGGCTCAGCACTTAAGGAGTTCAAATGCGCTTGTGTATTTTTCATTGCTCTGGCTTTTTTGCGTTTTCTAAAAACCGGATCTTTGTGTCATACATTTTGTGTTTGAAGCGTTGCAGAAGAGCATATTCTGTAACAGTGGGGGACCTAATGAATAAAGAGCCCTGGTGCAAGAATAAAAGTATATCACAAGTTTTGGGATATACACTAAAAATATATTAGTCCAGCCACTGTACAGCAAAATTTGCCACTTTAATGATTACCAAGGGAATGCCTAGGCTTACAATCTCCCCTAAAAAAAAAAAGGCACCCCCTCTGTCCGTACGGCATTCTGGGGCCCTCAGTTGCACTGCACATGGCCTGTAAAGGACCCAGCCACACTTAACTTAATTTAGGTGCAGCTGGTATTGACAAACTGCAATCTTCAGGGGCAAGTGGGGGGGGGGCCTCTTGAGGGATCACAAACAGGACGCCAGGGGAGAATTTAAAGGCACCAGTGTCTCACAAATTGAGGCCTGCACTAAGGCAAGAGTTACCTACATATCGCACTGGTGCAAAATAGAAAACAATGTTTCAGCCTGCTGCTGCACTGCATGTTGGGGCCCCCCAGCACTCTTGCCACTGCACCGCCAGTAGTTTCACCCGTGTTCTGTATATATGAATGAAATGAAGTGTAAAAACCAGGAGCCATTACATTTATATCAGCATTATGTCCTCGTTGAACTGTCTTCCCAGATATTCCAGCACACCATAAAAGGACAGCGTACCCAATTTAATCATGTATATGAAAGCGCAGCATTTATGCATCTTCTCTAGTCAAGTCTGTTTACCTTTAAACTAATACAGCGGTATCCATTGCGTACTTCCGCTAATGCTCATTGGCTGAGAGACACTGTCACTCACTGGATGCTCTTTTGTATGTGCAGTAGATTTATTTTCCTACAAACAGCTGATTGAGGAAATGTATGCCACACCACACTGAGCGCACGTTACTGTTTGCAAAATCAGATGGAACAAGCTTTCTGTGTTCGGATTTTGCAACCAGAAAGTGCCCCAGACGGGTCGCAGAATCTGTACACCACCACACAATGGCTGCAGCGACTTGCACAGCTATTAACCCCTTATACTAATTCATGTATTGCTGTATATGGCTCTGCTTTTCTATATAAGGTTGTGATGTATCGCTCTATATGACTCTGTTTGGCTTTATATGGCTCTGTTTGGCTGTATAAGCCCCAAGGCAGAACATACAGTGATCTGAGATGTCATCACAGAAAATGCATCATCTCTGCAGAAAGAACAGGACACATACAGGAACTGTTAGAGATTTAACTTTTCAGCACTTCTCCACATAAGGCTGTTCTCTTCAAACAGCGCTGTGCTCTGGCTGCACAGTGTAAATTTTCCTTATAACAGTGCATCCAGGAAAAGTGTTTGAATATGCAGTAGATTTCTATATTAGACAATTCATTTTTTTGGCTGCATCTAATTTGCAATTCAATTTTCAACTACTGTACTACATTATACAACTTTTTTAAAATTGCTTTATTCTCCAGTTAATCAACATATTGCAATTAAAACGTGTGCTTAAGTGTAACTGCCTAATTTTTAAATTTTATTTAAAAATGAGCTGCAGAAAATTTTCACTAAAAAAAAATCTCATTGCAGAAAGTGCAAAAAAGTTCTGCCTCTGGGTGTATAAGGTTGTGATGTATTGCTGTATATGGCTCTGTTTGCCTATATAAGGTTGTGATGTATCGCTCTATATGGCTCTGTTTGGCTTTATATGGCTCTGTTTGTCTGTGTAAGGTTGTGATGTATCACTGTATATGGCTCTGTCTGTATAAGGTGGTGATGTATTGCTGTATATGGCTCTGTATAAGGTTGTGATGTATTGCTGTATATTGCTCTGTCTGTATAAGGTGTTGATGTATTGCTGTATAAGGTGGTGATGTATTGCTGTATATGGCCCTGTATAAGGTTGTGATGTATCGCTGTATATGGCTCTGTTTGTATAAGGTTGTGATGTATTGCTGTATATTGCTCTGTCTGTATAAGGTGGTGAAGTATTGCTGTATATGGCCCTGTATAAGGTGGTGATGTATTGCTGTTTATGGCTCTGTATAAGGTTGTGATGTATTGCTGTATATGGCTCTGTTTGTATAAGGTGGTGATGTATTGCTGTATATGGCTCTGTCTGCATAAGGTGGTGATGTATTGCTGTATGTGGCCCTGTATAAGGTTGTGATGTATCACTGTATATGGCTCTGTTTGTATAAGGTGGTGATGTATTGCTGTATATGGCTCTGTTTGTATAAGGTGGTGATGTATTGCTGTATATGGCTCTGTATAAGGTGGTGATGTATTGCTGTATATGGCCCTGTATAAGGTTGTGATGTATTGCTGTATATGGCTCTGTTTGTATAAGGTGGTGATGTATTGCTGTATATGGCTCTGTCTGCATAAGGTGGTGATGTATTGCTGTATGTGGCCCTGTATAAGGTTGTGATGTATCACTGTATATGGCTCTGTTTGTATAAGGTGGTGATGTATTGCTGTATATGGCTCTGTTTGTATAAGGTGGTGATGTATTGCTGTATATGGCTCTGTATAAGGTGGTGATGTATTGCTGTATATGGCCCTGTATAAGGTTGTGATGTATTGCTGTATATGGCTCTGTCTGTATAAGGTGGTGATGTATTGCTGTATATGGCCCTGTATAAGGTTGTGATGTATCACTGTATATGGCTCTGTTTGTATAAGGTGGTGATGTATTGCTGTATAAGGTGGTGATGTTTTGCTGTATATGGCTCTGTATAAGGTGGTGATGTATTGCTGTTTATGGCTCTGTATAAGGTGGTGATGTATTGCTGTATATGGCTCTGTTTGTATAAGGTGCTGATGTATTGCTGTATATGGCTCTGTTTGTATAAGGTGGTGATGTATTGCTGTATATGGCTCTGTTTGCCTGTATAAGGTGGTGATGTATTGCTGTATATGGCTCTGTTTGTATACGGTGGTGATGTATTGCTGTATATGGCTCTGTTTGTATACGGTGGTGATGTATTGCTGTATATGGCTCTGTTTGTATACGGTGGTGATGTATTGCTGTATATGGCTGTCTGTATAAGGTGGTGATGTTTTGCTGTATATGGCTCTGTCTGTATAAAGTTGTGATGTATTGCTGTATATGGCTCTGTTTGTATAAGGTGGTGATGTATTGCTGTATATGGCTCTGTTTGCCTGTATAAGGTTGTGATGTATTGCTGTATATGGCTCTGTTTGTATACGGTGGTGATGTATTGCTGTATATGGCTCTGTTTGTATACGGTGGTGATGTATTGCTGTATATGGCTCTGTTTGTATACGGTGGTGATGTATTGCTGTATATGGCTCTGTCTGTATAAAGTTGTGATGTATTGCTGTATATGGCTCTGTTTGTATAAGGTGGTGATGTATTGCTGTATATGGCTCTGTCTGTATAAGGTGGTGATGTATTGCTGTATATGGCTCTGTTTGTATAAGGTTGTGATGTATTGCTGTATATGGCTCTGTTTGTATAAGGTTGTGATGTATTGCTGTATATGGCTCTGCCTATATAAGGTTGTGTGATGTATTGCTGTATATGGCTCTGTTTGCCTATATAAGGTTGTGATGTATTGCTGTATATGTCTGTCTGTATAAGGTTGTGATGTATCGCTGTATATGGCTGTCTGTATAAGGTTGTGATGTATCGCTGTATATGGCTCTGTTTGTATAAGGTTGGGATGTATCGCTGTATATGGCTGTCTGTATAAGGTTGTGATGTATCGCTGTATATGGCTCTGTTTGTATAAGGTTGTGATGTATTGCTGTATATGGCTGTCTGTATAAGGTGGTGATGTATCGCTGTATATGGCTCTGTTTGTATAAGGTTGTGATGTATTGCTGTATATGGCTCTGTCTGTATAAGGTGGTGATGTATTGCTGTATATGGCTTTGTTTGTATAAGGTTGTGATGTATTGCTGCATATGGCTGTCTGTATAAGGTGGTGATGTATCGCTGTATATGGCCCTGTATAAGGTGGTGATGTATTGCTGTATATGGCTCTGTTTTGTATAAGGTTGTGATGTATTGCTGTATATGGCTCTGTTTGTCTGTATAAGGTTGTGATGTATTGCTGTATATGGCTCTGTTTGTATAAGGTTGTGATGTATTGCTGTATATGGCTCTGTTTGTATAAGGTGGTGATGTATTGCTGTATATGGCTCTGTTTGTATAAGGTTGTGATGTATTGCTGTATATGGCTCTGTCTGTATAAGGTTGTGATATATTGCTGTATATAGCTCTTTTTGTCTATATAGGGTTGTGATGTATTGCTGTATATGGCTCTGTTTGTCTGTATAAGGTTGTGATGTATCGCTGTATATGGCTCTGTTTGCCTGTGTAAGGTTGTGATGTATTGCTGTATATGGCTCTGTATAAGATTGTGATGTATTGCTGTATATGGCTGTCTGTATAAGGTGGTTATGTATTGCTGTATATGGCTGTCTGTATAAGGTGGTTATGTATTGCTGTATATGGCTCTGTTTGCCTGTGTAAGGTTGTGATGTATTGCTGTATATGGCTCTGTTTGTCTGTATAAGGTTGTGATGTATTGCTGTATATTGCTCTGTTTGTCTATATAGGGTTGTGATGTATTGCTGTATATTGCTCTGTTTGTCTGTATAAGGTTGTGATGTATTGCTGTATATGGCTGTCTGTATAAGGTGGTGATGTATTGCTGTATATGGCTCTGTTTGTATAAGGTTGTGATGTATCGCTGTATATGGCTCTGTTTGTATAAGGTTGTGATGTATTGCTGTATATGGCTCTGTTTGTCTATATAGGGTTGTGATGTATTGCTGTATATGGCTCTGTTTGTCTGTATAGGGTTGTTATATATCGCTGTATATGGCTCTGTATAAGGTTGTGATGTATCACTGTATATGGCTCTGTATAAGGTTGAGATGTATTGCTGTATATGGCTCTGTCTATATAAGGTTGTGATGTATCGCTGTATATGGCTCTGTCTGTATAAGGTTGTGATGTATCGCTGTATATGGCTCTGTCTGTATAAGGTTGTTAAATATTGCTGTATATGGTTCTGTTTGTCTGTATAAGGCTGTGATGTATCGCTGTATATGGCTCTGTATAAGGTTGTGATGTATTGCTGTATATGGCTGTCTGTATAAGGTGGTGATGTATTGCTGTATATGGCTCTGTTTGTATAAGGTTGTGATGTATCGCTGTATATGGCTCTGTTTGCCTGTGTAAGGTTGTGATGTATTGCTGTATATGGCTCTGTATAAGGTTGTGATGTATTGCTGTATATGGCTGTCTGTATAAGGTAGTGATGTATTGCTGTATAAGGTAGTGATGTATTGCTGTTTATGGCTCTGTTTGCCTGTGTAAGGTTGTGATGTATTGCTGTATATGGCTCTGTTTGTCTGTACAGTATAAGGTTGTGATTCATTGCTTTATATGGCTCTGTTTGCCTGTATAAGGTTGTGATGTATTGCTGTATATGGCTGTTTGACTGTATAAGGTTGTGATATATTGCTGTATATGGCTGTTTGACTGTATAAGGTTGTGATGTATCGCTGTATATGGCTCTGTTTGACTGTATAAGGTTGTGATGTATCGCTGTATATGGCTCTGCTTGTCTGTATAAGGTTGTGATGTATTGCTGTATATGTCTCTGTTTGTCTGTATAAGGTTGTGATGTATTGCTGTATATGGCTCTGCTTGTCTGTATAAGGTTATGTATTGCTGTATATGGCTCTGTCTGTATAAGGTTGTGATGTATTGCTGTATATGGCTCTGCTTGTCTGCATAAGGTGGTGATGTATCTCTGTATATGGCTCTGCTTGTCTGTATAAGGTTGTGATGTATCGCTGTATATGGCTCTGCTTGTCTGTATAAGGTTGTGATGTATCGCTGTATATGGCTCTGCTTGTCTGTATACGGTTGTGATGCATTGCTGTATATGGCTCTGTTTGTCTGTCTGTATAAATTTGATGTATTGCTGTATATTGCTCTGTTCTCCTATATAAGGTTGTGATGTATTGCTGTATATGGCTCTGTCTGTATAAGGTGTTGATGTATTGCTGTATATGGCTCTGTTTGTATAAGGTTTTGATGTATTGCTGTATATGGCTCTGTTTGTATAAGGTTGTGATGTATTGCTGTATATGGCTCTGTATAAGGTTGTTGCTGTATATGGCTCTGTCTGTATAAGGTTTTGATGTATCGCTGTATATGGCTCTGTTTGTATAAGGTTGGGATGTATCGCTGTATATGGCTCTGTTCTCCTATATAAGGTTGGGATGTATTGCTGTATATGGCTCTGTTTGCCTGTATAAGGTTGTGATGTATTGCGGTTTATGGCTCTGTATAAGGTTGTGATGTATCGCTGTATATGGCTTTGATTGCCTGTATAAGGTTGTGATGTATCGCTGTATACGGCTCTGTCTGTATAAAGGTTGTGATGTATCGCTATCTATGGCTCTGTTTGCCTGTATAATAAGGCTGTGATGTATCGCTATCTATGGCTCTGTTTGCCTGTATAATAAGGCTCTGATGTATCGCTATCTATGGCTCTGATGTATTGCTATCTATGGCTCTGTTTGCCTGTATAATAAGGCTCTGATGTATCGCTATCTATGGCTCTGTTTGCCTGTATAATAAGGCTCTGATGTATCGCTATCTATGGCTCTGTTTGCCTGTATAATAAGGCTCTGATGTATCGCTGTATATGGTTCTTTTTGCCTGTATAATAAGGCTCTGATGTATCGCTATCTATGGCTCTGTTTGCCTGTATAATAAGGCTCTGATGTATCGCTGTATATGGTTCTTTTTGCCTGTATAATAAGGCTGTGATGTATCGCTGTATATGGCTCTTTTTGCCTGAATAAGGTTGTCGCATTGCTGTATATGGCTCTGATTGCCTATATAAGGTTGGATGTATCGCTATCTATGGCTCTGTTTGCCTGTATAATAAGGCTCTGATGTATCGCTGTATATGGTTCTTTTTGCCTGTATAATAAGGCTCTGATGTATCGCTATCTATGGCTCTGTTTGCCTGTATAATAAGGCTCTGATGTATTGCTATCTATGGCTCTGTTTGCCTGTATAATAAGGCTCTGATGTATTGCTATCTATGGCTCTGTTTGCCTGTATAATAAGGCTCTGATGTATCGCTATCTATGGCTCTGTTTGCCTGTATAATAAGGCTCTGATGTATCGCTATCTATGGCTCTGTTTGCCTGTATAATAAGGCTGTGATGTATCGCTGTATATGGTTCTTTTTGCCTGTATAATAAGGCTGTGATGTATCGCTGTATATGGCTCTTTTTGCCTGAATAAGGTTGTCGCATTGCTGTATATGGCTCTGATTGCCTATATAAGGTTGGATGTATCGCTATCTATGGCTCTGTTTGCCTGTATAATAAGGCTCTGATGTATCACTGTATATGGTTCTTTTTGCCTGTATAATAAGGCTCTGATGTATCGCTGTATATGGTTCTTTTTGCCTGTATAATAAGGCTCTGATGTATCGCTGTATATGGTTCTTTTTGCCTGTATAATAAGGCTCTGATGTATCTCTGTATATGGCTCCGATTGCCTATATAAGGTTGGATGTATCGCTATCTATGGCTCTGTTTGCCTGTACAGTAAGGTCGTTGTCGCATTGCTGTATATTTTTTGCAAAACCTTTTAAGTGTTTGTTATTGTGGGTCTTTCACATTCCTGTTAGGCAGGTTGGACCAGTGAGTTTTGAGAGCCCTTCAGCTTTCATGGTCGGAAACGTTACAAGTGAATGTTGCTTGTTCTCTACTTCTGTCATCCAAAAAGGAAAAGTGGTGAATAATTTTAGGTGGCGAGGGGCACAAGGTTGAGTAGAAAGCGACAGATTTGGGGATACAGGGCACAGGGTGGAGTGTGTAGGTGCAGATTGGGGGGTGAGGGCTCAGGGTGTACTGTGAAGCACTATATTGGGGATAGAGGGCACAGTGTGGAGTGGGGCACCAGATTGTGGGGGAAAGGGCACAGGGTGGAGTGGGGCACCAGATTGTGGGGGAAAGGGCACAGGGTGCAGTGGGGCACCAGATTGTGGGGGAAAGGGCACAGGGTGGAGTGGGGCACCAGATTGTGGGGGAAAGGGCACAGGGTGGAGTGGGGCACCAGATTGTGGGGGAAAGGGCACAGGGTGGAGTGGGGCACCAGATTGTGGGGGAAAGGGCACAGGGTGGAGTGGGGCACCAGATTGTGGGGGAAAGGGCACAGGGTGGAGTGGGGCACCAGATTGTGGGGGAAAGGGCACAGGGTGGAGTGGGGCACCAGATTGTGGGGGAAAGGGCACAGGGTGGAGTGGGGCACCAGATTGGGGAGGGGAGAGGGCACAGGGTGGAGTGGGGCACCAGATTGGGGGGGGGGGTAGAGGGCACAGGGTGGAGTGGGGCACCAGATTGGGGGGGGGGTAGAGGGCACAGGGTGGAGTGGGGCACCAGATTGGGGGGGGGGGGTAGAGGGCACAGGGTGGAGTGGGGCACCAGATTGGGGGGGGGGGTAGAGGGCACAGGGTGGAGTGGGGCACCAGATTGGGGGGGGGTAGAGGCCACAGGGTGGATTGCGGCACCAGATTGGGGGGGGGGGGAGAAGAGGGCACAGGGTGGATTGCGGCACCCGATTGGGGGGAAGAGGGCACAGGATGGATTGCGGCACCAGATGGTGGGGGGTAGAGGGGCACCAGATTGGGTTGGGAGATGTGAAGGATGGGTGACTAGAATGTGATGACGTGAAGAATTTTATTATAAAAGGGGGCATCAGGTGGAAAGAGGACTACTGCATCTAGACATGAGATGCTGGGGTTTACGACAGTGTGCAGTTCTATTTATTCAAGTTCCAAACTAAAGCAAGGGAATAACTGCAAGTAAATCAGGCGATTCACAATGCTCATAGCCAGGAATGAGAGCGCCCTCTGTCTATTGCATGTGTGAATTGCTGTGACGTTCTGCCTCCCAGTGAGAGCATTACAGTTAGTCTAATTTATAACACAAGTGAAGAATCATTTTAACGGTAGAAATCACCTTGTATTTATGCAAGCACAGTGTGAATTAAAACCACAGCATGAGGGTTATTGCTTTGTCTGCACCGCAGGATTCATATTTTATTTTTTATTTTTCAGATTTGAAAAATGACGTCCAGGAAGAAAGTGCTGCTGAAGGTGATCATCCTAGGGGATTCTGGGTAAGTGAATTAACTGTGTGCTACAAAGTTTCATTTGTACCGTGTCACTTATAGCTTGCTTAGCACCCGTCAGCTGGGCCTTTAATTATATGTCTGCTATCTATACATTCTCTATGTGGCACTAAAATCACATGTCAGTACTGATGTGTATATGAACTGTTGCACGGGAACTTTTTAAGGTGAAATGTACCACAAGCGCATGCTCAGAGCTTACATGGCCCTTAAGCGGTAATATGCTTTTGGATCACGCTAGCACAAAAGAACATGCTTAACAATCATCGACTTACTACGCACAGATGGGCATTTGAGATCTAGTATTAAAAAGATATGAAGCAGTGCTCCTTTCGTTTAAAAAAAAAAAAAAAAAAGTTTTAACGGTAAACAATTTACTTGTTTTCTTTCAAAATTATCAGTGTAACCACTACCTTTGGTGAGATAAGAGAGCAAATATTACAGAACTTTTACTGTCACATGATTTTTGCAGCACAAGTCACTTACTGAGCATGGTTCTGCACTATTAAGACCAAGAAAACCCTTAACAACCAGCAACATACAGGGGTACAGGGTACATTGTGGTCGAAACAAATTGCACTGAGTTAAGTTGGACTATTTGGGATTGTTTCACTTATGTCTGTGCATTACAAATTAGAGAGCAAATGCAAAATTTAAAAACCCTTTTGACGACTCCTTAGATCTCGTGAGAAGCGAGTAGCTCTCTGGATTACATTTGGCGCCCCTGGGTCATGACTATGGCCTGCAGCTAATTGTGGTCTTGCTCTGAGTTCCTACTGTGTTAAATAATTATTTCTTCTGAGATCTGGATTTCAGTTTTCCCTGAATAAAAACTAAGTCTAAAATATCCTTCTGTGCCAGTGTATTGATAACACACTTTGTACAATATATTTACAAATTTCATTTTACTGCAAGTTACATGTCTACGTACCTTCCTTATCTGCACAAAGGGTCGGCAAAACCTCTCTCATGAACCAGTATGTAAACAAGAAGTTCACCAACCAGTACAAAGCAACCATAGGGGCCGATTTTCTTACCAAGGAGGTGATGGTTGATGACCGATTAGTAACCATGCAGGTATGTAACTGGCAAAAAAACTCTGGAAAGAAATGTTTTCAATTTATTTCTATTAACTCCCCATTTAGTTTGCGGGTTCTCTATTGCTGTATATTTTAATTGTGCACTCTCTGTAATCAGAACACGTCAAGTTCTGTCTTGAATTTAAAAAATTGTGAGGAATTGTCAGTTTAGTGTTCAGAAAACCAATATAAAATTGTATATTTGCTTTTTATAATGGGTTAAGTGGCGTAGCATAACCCTTTCAGCGGCTGATAGACCTGTTACAATTTGTTTTAAAGCCATGTAATGCTCTTACCTTTTTTTGTATTTGTTTAAAATATTCCCTTTTTTTCCCCTTCCAGATATGGGACACAGCAGGTCAGGAGCGATTTCAGTCTCTAGGCGTGGCCTTTTACCGAGGAGCTGACTGCTGCGTGCTAGTCTTTGATGTCACCGCACCAAACACTTTTAAAACCCTGGATAGTTGGAGAGATGAATTCCTCATTCAGGCCAGTCCACGAGACCCAGAAAACTTTCCATTTGTTGTTCTTGGAAACAAGATTGACCTTGAGAACAGACAAGTACGGTTTGGTTTGGGTTATCTATTTCTTGTTCTGTTAGAGGTTAAACTCCCACCATGTTGGGGCTGTCTCTTGCAATAAGATGTTGGAATAAATTACTGAAATACTTATTTTCACTATGGATACACATTGGAGATGTGCAGCCAAGAAATTTCCATCTAAAGGGGAGTAGAGTCCACGCCTTCATTCATTACTGTTGGGAATTAAGAACCTGGCCACCAGGAGGAGACAAAGACACCCCAGCCAAAGGCTTAAATACCTCCCCCACTTCCCTCATCCCCCCCAGTCCTGTCAGCCTCTCAGTGAGAGCCTGGGTGAAAGTTAGTCCGGAGATGCAGGGAGAGTCTTTCTGTTAAACCATCCCGACTCATATTAACAGCTCCACAAGCAATCGGCATTGATGAGTTTGCCTGCCTGCTTTCTTCACTCAAGTTCATGTCAGGAGCAAGGCTACTAACCTGTCACACTTGAAGGGCCATGTTCCTGTTCCACGGCATAGATTCTGGTAAGATAGTTTCATTTTGTATTCATAATGATAAAATGCAAGACCGGGTCACAGTGTGACACCTTTTATCTTTAAAGAATTGAGGGTTAATAGTCCTGGAAAGGGGATTATTGTACAGGGGGGTTTATACATGATATTGTTGTCATTGCTGCGTTATGTGCGAGATGAGGCTCTGGCAATGTGTGGAACTTTCAGGTTACTGGCGGGAGTATTGCGCGGTCCTTTTTGGCGCGTTTTTTTCCTTAGTGCAAGGGCGGTCCTGCCAGGCATTCCATGTGACCGGGTGTGCCTATCTCTCTTCCTCTGTTGATCAATGGCATAGGAGACAAAACTGTTTCTGTAGTCCGGGTCCTAGGTGGTGAGTGCCCTGGCCATTGGAGGTATAAAGGTGCCTATTTATAAGTTAAGCTAGTCCGTTATAAAAGCGCAAGCTATTGAGGACTCTGAAACGTTAGTGTTCTCCCTCTTTAACAAAGTATCATTCCTGTGTTTATTGTGAGGAGGTTCTGGTAGATCAGCCTGCTCAACTTTGTTCCACAAACGGATGTCTAGTACTACTGAGCTGTCCACCTCTGAGGGTTCCTCGTCCCGTGAGGTGCATTCCCTGCAGTCATCTCCAATTGCACATGCAGCGCCCCAGGGTCCAACCGTTACTCCTTCGGGAGAGATTCGTTGGCAGTCAGACTTTGCGGCCCAACTGGAATCGGCAGTTTAAAAAAAAAATGATCCATGCTTTTTACCACGTTCTGCTAAGCGCAAGCGTAGTGTGTACCATGGTGGCTCGGCCCAGGGGATTGTCTACTCCGATGGAAATCCCAGAGGCATTATAAGATGACGAGGCCCACTCTGACTCTTTGGAGGAGGCTCCTTCTGGGTCGGAGTCCGTGTCCTCTAAACCTCCGGCTGCAGAGGAGCCTGATTTTAGGTTTAGGATGTAGAATTTGCACTTTTTACTGAAGCAGGTGCTTGCTACTCTGGAGGTTCCGGAGCCTAAGATTCCGGAGGAACCTTCAATTCCTAAGCTAGATAAGGTATACGAGGACAGGGTAGTACCTCATACTTTCCCGGTTCCTGTTAAGATGGCTAATATTAAGAATGAATGGGAGCGATTAGGTTCTTCCTTTTCCCCTTCTTCCTTTAAGAAACTGTTCCCCATTCCGGACTCTTAGCTTGAGCTGTGGGGTTCCATCCCTAAGGTGGATGGTGCTATCTTTACGCTTGTTAAGCGGACAACTATTCCCCTCGAGGATAGTTCGTCGTTTAAAGAGCCCATGGATAAAAAGCTGGAAAACATGTTAAGAACAATGTTTCAGCACACAGGGTTTGTTTTTCAGCCTGCAGCGGCTGTTGCGGCGGTTGCTGGAGCTGCAACATATTGGTGTGAATCCCTGTGTGATATGGTCTAGGAGGAGACGTCCATCGACGAGATAAGGATAAGATTAAGCCGCTGAGGATCGCCAATTATTTAATCTGTTATGCCAATATGCAAATTATTCACCTGAACGCTAAGGTGTCAGGTTTTTCAGTTTTTAAATTGCAGGGCTCTGTGGCTAAAGTCTTGGTCTGCAGACAAGACCTCTAAGTCGAGGCTGTTATCCCTGCCTTTTCAAGGAAAGATTCTGTTCGGGCCAGGATTGGATTTGATCATATCCACGGTTACGGTAGGCAAGGGAGCTTTCCTACCGCAGTATAAGAAGGCTAAGCCTAAGGGATATACTTTTCGTGCGGCCAAGGCCCATCGCCAGCAGCCTGTCGCGAAAGCGGACCAGTCCAAGGGAACTTGGAAGCCGGCTCAATCTTGGAACAAGTCTAAGCAGAGCAAGAAGACCGCCGAGACTAAATCGGCATGAAGGGGTGGCTGCCGACAGGTCTCTGGACCAAGTAGGCGGCAGATTATCTCTTCTCAGAATCCTGGTTGCAGGACGTTCAGGACCCTTAGGTTCTGGAAGTGGTCACCCAGGGTTACAGGATAGGGTTCAGATCCCATCCGCCCCAGGGCAGATTCCTCCTGTCAAACCTGTCTTCAAGACCAGAAAAGAGAGAGTCCTTTCTAGAGTGTTTGAGAGATCTTGCCTCTCTCAGCGTTATTGTAACAGTACCCCACGCAGAAACGGGGTCTAGGGTACTATTACAATCTTTTTGTGGTTCCAAAGGAGGAGGGCACGTTCCGCACGATTCTGCACCTAAAGTGTTTAAACAAGTTTCTGAGTGTTCCATTGTTCAAAATGGAAACTATCAGATCTATTCTGCCCCTAGTTCAAGAAGGACAGTTCATGACGACTATAGACTTAAAGGACACTTACCTTCATGTGCCAATTCACAGGGACCACTTCAAGTTCCTAAGATTTGCGTTTCTGGACCAACACTTCTAGTTTGTGGCCCTTCCGTTTGGTCTGGTGACGGCCCCGAGAGTCTTCACGAAGGTTCTGGGGGCGCTGCCTGCAGTGGCCAGATCCAGAGGCATTGCTGTAGCGCCTTATCTAGACGACCTCCTAGTCCAGGCGCCGTCGCTTAGTCTCGCAGATGATCATTCGAGGGCTTTCCTTCTTTTGCTCCAATCTCACGGTTGGAAGATCAACTCAGGAAAGAGTTCCCTGGTTCCCAGCAACAGGGTGGAGTTCCTGGGCATGATAATAGACTCTATGTCCATGAAAATATTTCTCACAGACCATTGACGCAGGAAGATTGCGTCAACTTGTCTTGCCCTTCAGTCCTCCTCAAGAACCTCGGTGGCTCAGTGTATGGAGGTGATCTGGCTCATGGTTTCAAGCATAGACGTCATCCCATTCACCAGGTTCCATCTCAGACCTCTTCAGTTTTGCATGTTGAGACAGTGGAACGGCGATCATTCAGATCTATCGCAGCAGATATCCATGAATGCTCAGACTCTGGTCTCCCTCTCTTGGCGGATTCTTCCGGAGCAACTGTCCATGGGGACATCCTTCTTGAGACCGTCCTGGGAGATTGTGACCACGGACGTCAGTCTGGCAGGATGGGGGGCTTTTTGGGGTGCCAGGATGGCACAAATAAAATGGTCCCGGGAGGAGTCTCTCCTTCCGATAAATATTCTGGAACTCCGAGCAATCTACAATGCTCAAAGGTATGGTCGCCTCTGGGGTCGTTTAGCTTCATTAGATTCCAGACCGACAACATTACCTCGGTGGCTTACATCAACCATCAGGGGGGTACGAGGAGCTCCCTAGCAATGAGGGAGGTGTCTTGGATCTTGGAGTGGGCGGAGTCCCACAGCTGCTCGCTCAAAGCGATTCACATTCCAGGTGTGGACAACTGGGAAGTAGACTTTCTCAGCAGACAATCCTTCCATGCGGGGGAATGGTCTCTTCACCCCAAGGTGTTTGCGGAGATTTGTCTCAGGTGGGGAACGCCGGAGATAGATCTCATGGCGTCCAGACTCAATTGGAAGCTACCCCGATACAGGTCGAGGTCCAGGGATCCCCAGGCAGAGGTGATAAATGCCTTAGCGGTACCTTGGGGGTTCAGCCTAGCTTACATTTTTCCACCGTTACCACTTCTACCTCGTGTAGTGGCACACATCAAACAGGAGCACGCTTCGGCTATTCTGATTGCGCCATCATGGCCGTGGAGGACGTGGTTTGCGGATCTGGTGGGGAGGTCATCCTCTTCGCCGTGGAGGTTACCCTGTCGCAGGGATCTGCTGGAACAGGGCCCTTTTCAACAGATTGAATGCCTAGTCCTGGCCAAGAGGCTTTTCTGAAAGTGTGACTGATACTCTAATTCAGGCAAGGATGCCAGTCACTCGTCGCATCTACCATAAGCTGTGGAGGACCTACTTGTCCTGGTTTGAGAAGCATGGATATCCTTGGCACAATGTGAAGGTATCCAGGATTCTGTCCTTTCTCCAAGACGGTTTGGAAAAGGGTCTTGCCGCAAGTTCCTTAAAGGGACACATTTTGGCATTATCCGTCTTGTTTCATAGGAGGCTCGCTGAGCTCCCTGGCATTTAATCTTTTATTCAGGCTGTGTCTAGAATCAGGCCTGTCTTTAGATAATCTGCTCCTCCATGGGGCTTAAACTTGGTCCTTAGGGTATTGCAGAAGGTTCAGTTTGAGCCTATGCATTCCGTTGACATTAAGATTCTGTTCTCTTCCTGTTGGCTATGCATCGGCACGCAGAGTATCTGAACTGACTGCCTTGCAATGTGAGCATCCTTATCTGGTTTTTCATGTGGATAAGGCTGTACTTCGCACTGGTTTGGGGTTTCTTCCCAAGGTGGTGTCTAACCGTAACATCAATCAGGAAATAGTTGTTCCTTCTTTGTGTCCTAACCCTTCTTCTTCTAAGACGTTACTTCATAACTTGGATGTGGTTCGTGCCTTTAAAGTTCTTTCTTCAGGCTACAAAGGATTTCAAACAGTATACATCTCTTTTTGTGGTGTATTCAGTGAAGTGCAAGGGGAAGAGGGCCTCTTCTACTTTGTCCTTTTGGTTGAGGAGCTTGATTCGCTTGGCCTATGAGACAGCGGGACATAAGCCTCCTCAGAGGATCATGGCTCATTCAACTAGAGCTGTGGCTTCGTTTGGGCCTTCAAGAATGAGGCCTCTATGGAGCAAATTTGTAAGGCGGTTACCTGGTCCTCCTTACACCCTTTTACAAGTTTGACGTTTTTGCTTTTGGGGAAGAGGTTTTGCAGGCTGTGGTGCCCTTAGATTAGGGTCCGCCTTTTATTATTATTATCGGTTATTTGTAGAGCTCCAACAGATTCCGCAGCGCTTACCCTCCCGGTTTCATTCAGTGTCCTCTAGAGCTTGGGTATATGTTCCCAACCATCCATAAATGAAGCCATGGACTCTCCTCCCCTTTAGATGGAAAACATTAATTATGCTTACCTGATAATTTCATTTCCATCAAGGGGAGGAGAGTTCATGGCTCCTGCCCGTAGCTCCGATGGGCGGACCTAAATTTAAATTATCTTCTGGCACCATTTATATCCTATTTCTCTTACTGTTCCTTGTTCCCTCGGCAGAATGACTGGGGGATGAGGGAAGTGGGGGAGGTATTTAAGCCTTTGACTGGGGTGTCTTTGCCTCCTCCTGGTGGCCAGGTTCTTAATTCCCAACAGTAATGAATGAAGCCGTGGACTCTCCTCCCCTCGATGAAAATGAAATTATCAGGTAAGCATAATTTATGTTTTTCGTTTCTGGCAAAATTTTCGTTACAAATAGTCAGGGATATTGGATTCCCCAAATATTTGGTGGCTGCATTCATTTGGTGTTCACTTTTGTTTAAAACGAATACTGAATTTTATTTAAATATTTACATTAATTTTCATTAAAACATATGTAAATGTTTTAAAGCTACGAGTGAAAAGTTCACTTGTTGCTTCGATACTTACTGCAACACGCTCTAGAGAGCGTGCTAACCCGATCTTCCCAGAGCCGCGACAGCACTTACTGCAGGCTTAAAACACTGTTCTCAGGACCTACACTAACTTAAGTGCAGGTCCTGGGAGCTGAGCGCACTAAGCCTTCTGTTCTGAGCAGCCGGTGCTCTGGCCCGAAGAGGATCAGGTTAGCGAGTTTTTAAGAGCGTCTTGAGGTATTAACCTCTTAAAAATAAAAATTAAAGGAAAGCAATACTGACTCTATTCTTTGTGCATTCATTTGGACGTTTTTTTGACAAAACAAATGCGCCATCCCTAATACACATGTATACAAATGTGAGCGCTGCTTACATGCCGCAACATATGCAACACGGAATGTAAAGCGCAGCTTGTGTATCATTAAATATTTGGGTAAAAAAGTTGTATACCAAGGCTTTGTATATCCTAGGATCCAGAGTGCTAGAACTTTATTTAATCTACTTACAAAATGTATTTAAAATCCTGTGTGTCTTACAAAAAAATACCTGATTCCTCAATGTTTTAGTCATGCTGTGTATCTTTCTACAAAAAATATCTCTGATACTATTTTGAAAAAGTGTATATTAGGCCGTGATGTAGTGATTATATTGAATTTGGGTTAAATAGTGTCCAGTGATTTATGTCTGACCACTTTTTTTATAAATGGTAACTGCTGTATTTATCTACACAGGTCACTACAAAACGAGCACAGGTGTGGTGTCACAGCAAAAATAACATCCCGTATTTTGAAACCAGTGCCAAGGAGGCTATAAATGTGGAACAGGCATTTCAAACAATCGCACGGAACGCACTTAAACAGGTATGTAGTATTCCGTCCTTACCAACCAGAATTAAATTAGAAGAGTTGTTAAAGGGACATGAACCCATTTTTTCCTCTCTTCCTTTCATGGTTCAGATAAAAGATACAATTTTAAACAACTTTCCAATTTACTTCTATTGTCTGTCTTTGTTCTATTGGTATCCTTTGTTGAAAAGGATACCTAGGTAGGATAATGAGCTGCTGATTGGTGATTACACATATATGCCTCATGTTATTGACTCACCTGGTGTTCAGCTATCTCCCAGTAGTGCATTGCTGCTTCTTCAACAAAGGATACTAACAGAATAAAGCAAATTAGATAATAGAAATAAATTGGAAAGTTGTTTAAAATTGTGTGTTCTCTATCTGAATCATGAAAGAAAATTTTGGATTTCTTGTCCCTTTTTAAGTCTGAAGTTTTATTATAAGGAATATATTGTTTGTAGGTAATAGGAAGATATTTCTAATTGCCCAGTCCTATTGAAAAGGCTGTGAAAAGAACACAAGTGGTCATTAACATACATAACTGAGTGCAAAACAAAAATATAGCCATTTACATGCAGAATCCCCTTCTGTGCTAATTTGGCCTATGGCAATTTTATTTGTCTCAGGGATTGCATAGAACTGGTGTAGCACTGCTCAGTCATACAGAAATAAAGAGAGTGATATGCAGAATTAGAGGCAAACTCAAGGACAAGAGAAACATTTTTGGCTAAATTAGCATTTCCGTCTTAGGAGTTAGTGCTTCATTAAACTTTTTATATCATTTCCATGTCCTGCTAACCTGTTTTGTTTTATGTCCTATTTAAATTGAGTAGCTGTATCTGCATATCCAGGTCTGATCTTGACTTTGTCCCTGGGCAAATGTTTTTGAATTCTGTTTCCTTCCTGAGATTTATACTTTTATACTTAATACATTTTTTTTTTTTTTTTTTTTTGTGCATTCCAGTTTCATTGGCACCAAAAGAACTTTCTTTGTTTTTTTTCCTCTTGTTACCTTGCAGGAGACTGAAGTTGAGCTGTACAATGAATTCCCAGAACCCATCAAACTGGACAAGAACGACCGAGCAAAAGCCTCTGCGGAGAGCTGCAGTTGCTGAGAGGGGGGGGGACGACAGCAAACACGGAGCCCTTCACTAACCGATATCACACTTAGGCCTTCGAACACAAGACCCCTTCCCTCTCTGTCCAGAGTGTAAAGAATACATATTAAACATGTGCACCCTCTTAAACTCCTAGACATTGGTCCAAATGGGAACCCAAGACCATAACTTAAGCAGAACACCTGGTCCTCGTCATACCACCTCCTGTGGACTGTACATTCATGTTGGGTTAACCCCTGTGTTGCCAAGGGGCCTATTGTATATTAGGTTACTCTCTGGCAGCAAAGCCGTTAACTTTCAAGCATACTGTTTCTTTAAACATAAATTAATTTTGTGACTTGTGGAGAGACTGGAAGTTGTTGGGTTTTTTTGTGTTTTTTTTTTTTTTTTTTGTCTTTTTACAGCTGTGTTTAATATATTATGTGATGACAGACAAAACCTTTTACATGTTCTGTGACCCAATCGAAGGCTTTAACCAGGAAGGCTGCATATTCCATACGACTTTGCAAGCTCAGCACCAAGTCTGCACTAGGTTTGAGTTTTGTATGTATCTGTTAACGCTTGTTACTTTTAACTAATCAGAACTTTTTACAGAATCCATTTATTATGTAATGCTTCTTTAGGAAAGGAATCGTATAGTACATGTTAATATATGCAACCAATTAAAATGTATAAATTAGTGTAAGTATAAATACTTTTTGATTTACTTAAGTTTTGAAGCACAGGTATTTAGACTGTAAACAAGGATATATATTCCCCATCTTCTGTGAGCTAATGCCTGCAAAAGTTAGAAACTCCAGATAGACGCAGCTTCCAGCACATACAGGGCAGGTTTTGGCGACTCTTAACACGGTTAAAAGCCATAGTTAAGCTGCGGCTTGTTCCTGTCTTGTTTACCTCGTCCGTAACTGCAGTGAGATCTGTAATATCTCATCTGACTGTTCAGTGCAGATCATTTATTTTCCCTTTTTTTATAATCTTCACACGTGCAGTCTGCAGGGGACCTTTCCTAAGGACTAACTTGGGAAATATTTTACTTGTTAACTTGCAGACTTACAGCCCCTGCTCTCTGGGATGTTACGTCTATCCCTCCGGCACTGGTAGCACTCATTTAGTTTCCCTGCAACCCTCCCCTGTGCTACAGATCAGACGTTATTAATGGTATGACCCCATGGCAGATTAGCTACCCCTATGTGTTTTGTTCTTGCGTTTGTAGCTTGCTTCCATATGGCAATTCTACCTTTTTTTCCATCAGCTTACATCCTACTAGGTAGGCTGGGTTATTCTATAAAAATGAAAATGATGCCAATAAACTTAACAAGAAAACAGAGGTCTCGCTTCATCTTTGCACCTGATGTGTGGATTTCAATGAAACAACATTTAGAAATCTGTGATCCAAGAAACATGTAGTTTGGGGAATTGTATTATCAGTTATTTGTAGAGCACTAACAGATTCTGCAGCGCTTTAAACAAAGGCATGGTATGCAGGTAACATTTATATGGAACAAGTGGGTAGAGAGCCTTGCACAGAGTTGCACTGTTGTAGTCTGCTCTTATGAAGGTGATCTACAAACAGCTTGCATCCTAAAGAGGATCAAGGGGATAACAAAGGAGAGAAGGAACTGGGTTTTAGGAAAGGTTAGTGTCTTTGTTTGCATCCCTGAACAGTAGAGTCTTTAGGGAGCGCTTAAAACTTTTAAAACTAGGAGAGAGACTTTTATCTTATTGCGCAGTGAGGCAAAGAGTTTCACAAGGGCCATTCTGGAGATGTCCTGTAGACTGGAATGTGAGGTGATAACCTAGAGAAATCGCCTCAAACATGCACCACACAAACACTTATACCGTTGCACATGCGTGCACACAGGCATACTCGCACATGCACATAAACTCAAACACAAAATGTAGCCTGAATAGCTGACCTAAGTGCTTTGGCAAACAGAGTGATGAGCTGCACCAAAGTACTTCTTTAAAACTTTTTATTGTAGGTCACAGAAACTTCCCCAGGGAAGTATAATATCAACAAAGAAAGGGGCTTGGTGTTGTGTGTGGATAACACCCAAAGAACTTATTGCTGACGCGTTTCAGCCGGTAGGGCCGTAGTCATAGCTTTGCCTCTATGCATACTTTATTGTGCTTGACCGTGGGCTGTAGTACACCAGCTTTCAGTGCATTTCTTGCATTAGTATAGAACAGTGTTTCCCAAACCCAGTCCACAGAACCCTTAACAGGCCACATTTTCATTATACCTTAACTAGAGCACAGGTGAAATAATCTGTCCACCCATCAGCTGATCAGTTCACCTGTGCTCTAGTTAACATATAATTAATATGTGGCCTGAGGACTGGAGTAGGGAAACACTGGTATAGAACAAAAAGATTAAACACTTCCTTGCTTAGTGCTGAGTAAGCGCTAAATAGGTATTTTTCCCTGTGCAATCTATATAAACCAGTTAATACCACTAACTAAACTAACAGATTACAACCTCAATGAGCTATTGTCGTATCTTGTATGTTAGCTTTTAAGATAAAAGAATAATTTGTACTATAAGTTACCGACAGATTTATATGGAGAACAAGTAACTGTAATGCTGATTTACTGCTCTGCTCACCCCTCTATGGAGTATGGATTGACAGCACTGCAACTGGGAGGAGGGACAGCAGAAGGCAGAGACAATTGTGGGCCTGGTTGTTAAAGCTAAACAGGCAGTGAAGCAATAGCCGATGCTAATAACACAGCTGAAGGTTATGGTAATCATTGTTGTTTCCTGCACAGGAGGTAATATCTGTAAGAGTTTTTACTGAGTCAATCTGTGCAAATTGAGCTGTTTAGTGCATCCAGTTTGAAGAGTTTCTGATTTACTGGGCTCCAGGCAGCTGTTACAAGGCACTCAGCTTACTGTTGCTGCTACCTATGTTGTACATGTTTCAAGGGAAATGTAAAAATTGTATACAGGCCGCCCTGTAAAGCACTCCTTATCTATTACATCTCCTTCCCCTTTACTGTGATACAAAGCCTGTCTGGTTCATCTGCATCACAGCCATAGAGATTCTAAAGAAAAGCAAAGTGCTATTATAAAAGGAAATCATTTTGTTTTATTAATGACGTCTACATTTATGGTGGGGCAGAGCCTCAGCTGCCCATACTGACAAGCCTTCACTTTAATGAATAGTAGGGTCCTGCCCCGGAGGTAACAATGTTCCATAAAAGTAGAAGGGAAATTAAAATAAACTACAACTACATGGAGACAACCTTATAAATGAATTATTGCACAAGACCACCTAGGTTGCAGGAAATGCCAAATATCTTAAGTATGCAGCGCAGAAACAATTTTCAATAAAAAACGGTAGTCATATGTCTGATAATGAGTTGTCTTATGAATTAAAACATGGCAGCCAAAACTAATGGTAAGTCACATGGAGGAGCCTGAGACGTACATTATATGGCCAAAAGTATGTGGGCCCCTGACATCACACCTATGAGTTTGTTGGTCATTCCACATACGTTTGACCATGTAGAGTAGTTTGTGGTAGGTGGCGATGAGCTTCTGAATTTAAGACCATAAAGTCAACACTAAAATTAGAAGCAAATTGGAAAGTTGCTTAAAAAAATCATTCTCTATCCAGTTCATTTATCATCTTTTTGTTATTTTTAAAATGTTTTAATGGGAAAAATAAATGTTCTCATTTTTAAGAATGTCCTGGGATTTGTCAGCAATACATATTGTACAAATCACTATACACAGACACAAGGTAGGTCTCTTATATTTTCCATTAGCTCTCTTGGTATCTTTTGTTAAAGAGTGATAGGTTTGTAAAGTCTGCTCTTCCAATGCTCACAGTAACTGGAAAGCTGACAGTTTTCAGGTATAATTAACCCCTTAGTGACCAGACCATTTTTAAATTTTCTTACCGTTAAGGACCAGGGCTATTTTTACATTTCTGCCGTATTTGTTTAGATATAATTTTCCTCTTGCTCATTTTCTGTACCCACACATTTTTATACCGTTTTTCTCGCCATTAAATGTAATTTATAAAGATACCATTATTTTCGTCATATCTTAATTTACTATAAAAAAAATATATAAAATATGAGAAAATTGAAAAAAACGCACATTTTTTTAACTTTGACCTCCAAAATCTGTTACACATCTACAACCACCAAAAAACACCCATTCTAAATAGTTTCTAAATTTTGTCCTGAGTTTAGAAATACCCAATGTTTAAATGTTCTTTGCCTTTTTTGCAAGTTATAGGGCAATAAGTACAAGTAGAACTTTACTATTTCCAAACCATTTTTATTTTATTTTTTCAAAATTAGCGATAGTTACATTGTAACACTGAAATCTGTCAGGAATCCCTGAATAACCCTTTGTGTGTGTGTGTGTGTGTAGAGATAGGTGCACTCCCACTAACCAGCTTCATATGCCAGGGTGCTAAGAGTAGTAGATAGAGCTGAAGGACGAAGCACTCTCTGGTCTTGTCCAGTGTACAACCCAATTTTATTTACTGTAAATAAAACTGTGTTGTACACTTGATAAGACTAGAGAGTGCTTTGCTCTTGAGAGAGATGCACACTTTTTTTTTTTTTAGTAGACAACCCAAAGTATTGATCTAGGCCCATTTTGGTATATTTCATGCCACCATTTCACTGCCAAATGTGATCAAAAAAAAAAAAAATAGTTAACTTTTTCACTAACTTTAGGTTTTTCGCTGAAATGATTTACAAACAGCTTGTGCAATTATGGCACAAATGGTTATGAATGCTTCTCTGGGATCCCAATTGTTCAGAAATAGCAGACATATATGACTTTGGCATTGCTTTTTGGAAATTAGAAGGCCGCTGAGCACCACACTTGTATTATGCCCAGCAGTGAAGGGGTTAATTAGGTAGCTTGTAGGGTTAATTCTAGCTTTAATATAGAGATCAGCCTCCCACCTGACACATCCCACCCGTTGTACCCTCCCTGACCCCTCTAACAGCTCTCTACCCTCCCCCACCTCACAATTGTCACTGCCATTTTAAGTACCGGCAGAAAGTCTAAAATAAATATATATAATTATTATTTTTTTAAATATATATTCTGCAGTGTTGGATCCCCTCTTAGCCCCCAACCTCCCTGATCCCCCACAAACCGCTATCTAACCCTCCCCCCTCTACCTATTTGCCGCCATATTGGCTACTGGCAGCTGTCTGCCAGTACCCAGTTTACTAAAAAAAATGCCTTTTTTTAATAAAAATAAGAACCCAATTTCTTTCCTAAGATAGGGTGAGTCCAAGGAATCGTCAATTACTAGTTGGAATATCACTTCTGGCCAGCAGGAGGAGGCAAAGAGCACTACAGCAAAGCTGCTATATATGTCACTTCCCCTACCCATAATTCCCAGTCATTCTCTTTGCCTGCGGTGCAAGGAGGAGGTGAAGTTTTGGTGTCAACAATAGACTTAAAGGATGCATAACTTCATGTTTCCATTCATCGGGATCATCACAAGATCTAAGGTTTGCTTTCTTAGACGATCATTTCTACTTTGTGGCTCTTCCTTGGACCTTGCCACAGCTCCCAGAATTTTCTCAAAGATCCTGGGGGCTCTTTTTGCAGTGATCCGGTCTCTGGGCATTGCCGTTGCGTCTTATCTGGACGACATTCTGGTTCAGGCGATGTCTTTTCAACAAGCAAACTCTCATACTGAGATCTTGTCTTTTCTTCGCTCCCACAATTGGAAGCTGGGAAAGAGTTCTCTGATTCCAGCCACAAGAGTAGTGTTTTTAGGGACCATAATAGACTCCTTACTAATGAAGATATTTCTGACAGAGGTCAGAAAAACAAAGATCTTTGACTCTTGTCTTGTCCTTCAGTCCTCTCCTCGGCCGTTAGTTTCTCTATGTATGGAGGTAATTGGTCTGATGGTAGCTTCCATGGACATCATTCCCATTGCTCGTTTCCATCTCAGACCTCTGCAGTTACACATGTTAAGGCAATGGATTGGGGACTATGTGGATCTGTCTACGCAAATCGTTCTGGATCAGGTGACAAGAGACGCTCTTCTGTGGAGGTTGTCTCAGGAACACCTCTCCCAGGGAACTTGCTTTTGCAGACCTTCCCGGGTGATCGAGACCTTGGATGCCAGCCTTCTAGGTTGGGGAGCAATTTGGGGGTCATTGAAGACTCGGGGTCTTTGGACTCGGGAGGAGTCAGTTCTCCCTATAAACATTCTAAAACTGAGCGATTTTCAATGCTCTACTGGCCTGGTCTCAGCCTTAGCCCGGTTTATCGGGTTCCAGTCGGACAACTTAACATCGGCGGCGTAAATCAACCACCAGGGGGAAACTCTGAGTTCCTTGGCCATGGCAGAAGTGGGCTGGATAATTGAGTGGGCGGAGTCTCGCAACTCTTGTCTTTCTGTGATCCACATCCCAGGAGTGGACAATTGGGAGGCGTTTTTTCTGAGCCGACAGACCTTTCATCCGGGGGAGTGGGAACTCCATCCGGAAGTATTTTCCAGTTTTAATCCTCAATTGAGGGCAGTCAGAACTGGATCTCATGGCTTCTCGGCAGAATGCCAAGCTTCTGAGGTACGGTTCGATGGTCAAGGGATCCACAGGCTTTCTTGATAGATGCTCTGGTGGTCCTTTGGAATTTCAGTATAGCATACATATTTCCTCAGTTTGCTCTCCTGCCAAGAGTCATTGCTCGGATCAAGCAGGAGAGGGCGTCGGTGATTCTCATAGCGCCGGAGTGGCCTCTCAGGATCTGGTATGCAGATCTAGTGGAAATGTCGTCTCTACCTCCTGTGGAGACTCCCTCTGAGGAAATACCTTCTACTTCAGGGTCTTTTTCTTCATCCAAATCTCGTTTCTCTGAAGCGGACTGCTTGAAGATTGAATGCTTGATTTTATCTAAGCGTGGGTTTTCAGGGTTGGTCATTGAGACCATGATTCAAAGCCTGTGACAAGAAAGATTTATTTATAAGATATGGCATAAATATCTGTATTGGTGTGAATCCAGAGGCTACTCTTGGAGTAGAGTCAGGATTCCTAGGATTTTGTCTTTTCTCCAGGAGGGTCTGGAGAAGGGTTTGCCAGCTAGTTCTCTGAAAGGTCAGATTTCTGCGTTGTCTATTTTGTTGCATAAGCGTTTGGCAGATGTGGCAGACATGCAATCTTTTTGTCAGGCCTTGGTTAGGATTAGGCCTGTGTTTAAGCCTGTTACTCCTCCCTGGAGTCTTAACCTTGTTAGAGTTTTACAGCGGTCTCCATTTGAACCTATGCATTCCTTGGATATCAAGATGTTATCTTGGAAGGTTTTGTTTCTTGTTGCTATTTCTTCTGCTCTGAGAGTTTCGGAACTCAACTCTGCAGTTTGATTCTCCTTATCTTATTTTTTATTCTGATAAGTTGGTTCTATGTACTAAATTAGGTTTCCTACCTAAGGTTGTCTCAAACAAGAATATTAATCAGGAGATTGTGGTTCCTCCTTTGTGTCCTAATTTTCCTTCTCCTAAGGAGTGTTTGTTGCACATCCATGTTGTGCGTGCATTGAAGTTCTATCTTCAGGCGACTAAGGACTTTTGTTAGTCTTCTGCTTTGTTTGTTTGTTTTTCTGGGAAGCGCAAGGGTCTGAAAGCTACGGCTACTTCTTTCACTTTAGCTAAGGAGTATTATTTGTTTGGCCTATGAGACTGCTGGACAGCAACCTCCTGAGAATCGCTGCTCATTCGAGGGCTGTTTCTTCTTCCTGGGCATTTAAAAATAAAGCTGTGAAACAGATTTGCAAGGCTGCAACTTGGTCCTCTTTGCATACTTTTTCAAAGTTTTATAATTTTGATACTTTTGCCTCAGCTGAGACTTCTTTTGGGAGAAGGGTTCTTCAAGGGGTGGTACCTTCTGTTTAGGTCTACCTGTCTTGTCCCTCTCTTATCAACTGTTTCCTCTAGCTTGGGTATTGATTCCCACTAGTAATTGATGATTGCGTGGACTTACCATATCTTAGGAAAGAAAACGTAATTGATGCTTACCTGATTAAAAGTATTTATTTCCAGATATGGTGAGTCTACAGCCCACCCTTTATTTAAAACAGTTATTTCTTTTGCAAGACGTGCCGAGTCCACGGTTTCATCCTTACTTGTGGGATATTATCCTTCCCAACAGGAAGTGGCAAAGAGAGCACCCACAGCAGAGCTGGTTATATAGCTCCCCCCTTAACTACACCCCCCAGTCATTCTCTTTGCCGGCTCTAAGCAGGAAGGGTAAAGTGAAAGAGGTGATAAACTGTTAGTTTTTATCTTGGAAAGTTCTGTTTCTAGTTGCTATCTCTTCAGCTCGAAGAGTTTCTGAACTATCTGCATTGCAATGAGTCTCGCCTTATCTTGTTTTCCATGCTGATAAGGTGGTTTTGCGTACCAAACCTGGGTTCCTCCCTAAGGTTGTTACTAACAGGAATATAAATCAGGAAATTGTTGTTCCTGCTCTGTGTCCTAATCCTCCTTCTAAGAAGGAACGTCTGTTGCACAACTTGGACATGGTTTGTGCTTTGAAGTTTTATTTGCAGGCAACCAAAGATTTTCGTCAAACATCTTCTTTGTTGTCTATTCTGGTAAGCGTAGAGGTCAAAAGGCTACGGCTACCTCTCTTTCCTTTTGGCTGAAAAGCATCATCCATTTGGCTTATGAGACTGCTGGACAGCAGCCTCCTGAAAGAATTACAGCTCACTCCACTAGAGCGGTGGCTCCCACATGGGCTTTTAAAAATGATGCTTCTGTTGAACAAATTTGTAAGGCTGCGACTTGGTCTTCGCTTCATACCTTTTACAAATTTGATACTTTTGCTTCTTCGGAGGCTATTTTTGGGAGAGAGGTATTGCAAGCAGTGGTGCCTTCCGTTTAGGTTCCTGTCTTGTCTCTCCCTTCATCCGTGAAAGCTTTGGTATTGGTATCCCACAAGTAAGGATGAAACCGTGGCCTCGGTACATCTTGCAAAAGAAAACAGAATTTATGCTTACCTGATAAATTTCTTTCTTTTGCGATGTACCGAGTCCACGGCCCGCCCTGTCTATTCAAGAGAGACAGTATATTTTTAAAACTTCAGTCACCTCTGCACCTTATAGTTTCTCCTTTTTCTTCCTTAGCCTTCGGTCGAATGACTGTCGGGTGTTGTTAAGGGGGGAGCTATATAGACAGCTCTGCTGTGGGTGCTTTCTTTGCCACTTTCTGTTGGGAAGAATAATATCCCACAAGTAAGGATGAAACAGTGGACTTGGTACATCGCAAAACAGAGATTTATCAGGTAAGCATAAATTCTGTTTTTTACTAAAACCTCAGGCAACTCTACACCTTTTGTGTTATCTTCTTTTCTTTCATGTAATTGGCAAGAGTCCATGAGCTAGTGACATGGGATATACAATCCTACTAGGAGGGGCAAAGTTTCCCAAACCTCAAAATGCCTATAAATACACCCCTCACCACACCCACAATTCAGTTCTACAAACTTTGCCTCCTATGGAGGTGGTGAAGTAAGTTTGTGCTAAGATTTCTACGTTGATATGCGCTTCTCAGCATTGTTCAAGCCCGATTCCTCTCAGAGTACAGCGAATGTCAGAGGGACGTGAAGGGAGTATCACTTATTGAATACAATGATTTCCCTAACGGGGGTCTATTTCATAGGTTCTCTGTTTTCAGTCGTAGAGATTCATCTCCTACCTCCCTTTTCAGATCGGCGATATACTCTCAATTTACCATTACCTCTACTGATAACTGTTTCAGTACTGGTTTGGCTATCTGCTATATGTGGATGGGTGTCTTTTGGTAAGTATGTTTTTTTATTACTTAAGACACCCCAGCTATGGTCTGGCACTTTATGCATTTATATAAAGTTCTAAATATATGTATTGTACTTCTATTTGCCATGAGTCAGGTTCATGTATTTCCTTCTGCAGAATGTCAGTTTCATATTTGGGGAAAATAAACATTTTTAAGAATTTTTTTTTCTTACCTGGGGTTTAGTCTTTTTTTCAATTGACTACTTTCTTGCAAATTGCGGGCGATATTAGGCCCGCGGGTGCGCCAAATACTAGACTTTATTGCGTCATTCTTGGCACGAGAATTTTTTTGGTGCGAAAAATAAGTCTGACGCAACTTCGTCATTTCCGGTGTTATAGTTGACGCCGAAGCCTTACACACGGTTGCGTCATTAGTGACGCGAGTGTGTCATTTCCGGTTATTATTGGCACCAAACTTTTTCATTATTTTAATACCCCATTGATGTTTGCCTCTTGCCTTTTTCTCTATCAGAGGGCTATGCTATTTGCATTTTTTCCCATTCCTTTGTTTTTTCTTTTACATTTTGCAAGTTGTCTCAATCTGATCCTGCCTCAGAAGTATCTGCTGGAACTTTGCTGACTGACATTGGTTCTACCAAAGCTAAGTGCATTTGTTGTAAGATTGTGGAAATTATTTCTCCGAATGTAATTTGTAGTAGTTGTCATGATAAACTTTTACATGCAGATAGTGTGTCCATCAGTAATAGTACATTGCCAGTTGCAGTTCCTTCAACTTCTAATGTACATGATATACCTATGAATTTTAAAGAATTTGTTTCTGATTCTATCCAGAAGGCTTTGTCTGCATTTCCACCTTCTAATAAACGTAAAAGTTCTTTTAAAACTTCTCATTTATTTGATGAAATTTCAAATGACCAACAACATAATAATTTATCCTCCTCTGATGAGGATCTATCTGATACAGAAGATCCTTCCTCAGACATTGACACTGACAAATCTACTTATTTATTTAAAATGGAGTATATGCGTTCTTTATTAAAAGAAGTGTTAATTACTTTGGATATTGAGGTAACCAGTCCTCTTGACGTTCAGTCTATTAAACGTTTAAATGCTGTTTTTAAACCTCCTGTGGTTTCTCCAGGGGTTTTTCCTATTCCTGAGGCTATTTCTGATATGATTTCTAAGGAATGGAATAAGCCAGGTACATCTTTTATTCCTTCTTCAAGGTTTAAAAAATTGTTTCCTTTCCCAGCAAAATCTATAGAGTTTTGGGAAAAAATCCCCAAAGTTGATGGGGCTATTTCTACTCTTGCTAAACGTACCACTATTCCTATGGAAGATAGTATTCCTTTAAGGATCCTTAAGGATAGGAAGCTTGAATCTTATCTAAGGAAAGCCTATTTATATTCAGGTCATCTTCTCAGACCTGCAATTTCTTTGGCTGATGTTGCGGCTGCATCAACTTTCTGGTTGGAGAATTTAGCGCAACAAGAATTGGATTCTGACATATCTAGCATTATTCGCTTACTGCAATATGCTAATTTTATTTATGATGCCATTTTTGATATTATCAAAATTGATGTTAGATCCATGTCTTTAGCTATTTTAGCTAGAAGAGCTTTGTGGCTTAAATCTTGGAATGCTGATATGACCTCTAAATCTATATTACTATCTTTCTTTCCAAGGTAATAATTTATTTGGTTCTCAGTTTGATTCTATTATTTCAATTGTTACTGGGGGAAAGGGAGTTTTTTCTGCTTCAGGATAAAAACCCAAGGGTAAATCTAAGGCAAAATAAGGAACAAAAACCCAATCCTTCCCCCAAGGGATCCGTTTCCAATTGGAAGCCTTCCTCAAATTGGAATAAATCCAAGCCTTTTAAGAAAACAAAGTCAGCCCCTAAGTCCGCATGAAGGTGCGGCCCTCATTCCAGCTCAGCTGGTAGGGGGCAGATTAAGGTACAAGAAAAAGAGATTTTGGTGCGCAAGTCCTACCCCTGCATATACACTACTCTGTTCCCAAAATACAGTGTAAAAAAGGCAGATTAATTATAGAATGTGTGTAAATGCGCTGTGCAGCAATGGGGATTTCTAAAAATTGATGAAGAGTTATATACTATGTATGAATATATTTATTGCACCTTTCCTTTAATAGGGGGTTAAAAATATTACTTGGTACACTCAAAAGGATAAAGATAAAATTGCATTTAAAAACTGATATAAAAAGTAGAAGTAAATGGATACAATATAACAACTAATATAATAACACAATTTATTTAATTTGACAATATGGTCTAAAAACAAACAAATAAATGAATCAGATGATAAATATGACCGGTCACTTCTCAGAATAAATATATATAAAAAGTCTTAGAAAATCTTCTTAAAACTGTGCGTTTGGATTTATAAAACCTTATAGGTATTTTCCACGGTATCGAATAATTCAAAGAAAAAACAATCTTTGTATCTTCCTAAGTATTTAGAATAGACTGAGAAGACAATTACTGAAGTGAATTTAGAGGGAGCAATCTTCCGTTAAGGTTTGTTATAACTGTTTAAACCTTTTTTCTTTTTGTCCCAGTTCTTAAACGCCGTTATTGAAAATTATATTATGTCGTTCTTTGGATAAATAGACAATGTGAATAGTCTTTGTGATGTACCATGTATGTCTAACCACACTGCCGGGCTGATACACTTTTGGGTGCTTACTTGCTCTTTGATCGGCACTTTTCAAATGTTCCTCCGGTAGCACAAGTGTCTCTACAGCTCGTGGCTAGTTGGTGACATCACACGCAACGTCCGGGGCTTTAAACAAAGTAGATCCGTCCGATATCCTTACTCTTCAACTCTGCGCAGAGTGTTTGGCTTTTGAAAGTAGTCCCACTTTGTATCCTTAGCAATCCTCTGTTTCATTTGGTCTGATAAACCTGGAAAATTCTTTGTGTCTTACACTTTACCATCAACGCGTTTCGCCACTCTTGGTGGCTTTATCAAGATGGTTTTAATGTGATAGGTTGCTCCCTTATAAATGCATTAAAGGATTGTAATTGGTTAGAAGAAATGCCTCCTTTTCATCTTTTTCTTATTTAATTTATTTAAATTAAATTTACTTTATTACAACTTTTAATATTATGTGCAAACCTATATTATGAGGGAGATGTGCAATACTGAAGATTCCACCTTAAGAGACATGTATCAATTCCACCTTAAATAAGAAAAAGATGAGTTTGAGTTTAAGAACTGGGACAAAAAGAAAAAATGTTTAAACAGCTATAATAAACATTAACAGAAGATTGCTCCCTCTAAATTCACTTAAGTAATTGCCTTCTCAGTCTATTCTAAATACTTAGGAAGATACAAAGATTGTTTTTTCTTTGAATTATTCGCTACCGTGGAAAATACCTATAAGGTTTTATAAATCCAAACGCACAGTTTTAAGAAGATTTTCTAAGACTTTTTATATATATTTAGTCTGAGAAGTGACCGGTCACATTTATCATCTGATTCATGTATTTGTTTGTTTTTAGACCATATTGTCAGATTAAATAAATAGTGTTATTATATTAGTTGTTATATTGCATCCATTTACTTCTACTTTTTATATCAGTTTTTAAATGCAATTTTATCTTTATCCTTTTGAGTGTACCAAGCAATATTTTTAACCCCCTATTAAGGGAAAGGTGCAATAAATATTCATACATAGTATGTAACTCTTCTATCCCCATTGCTGCACAGCGCATTTACACACATTCTATAATTAAGGGGGCAGATTAAGGTTTTTCAAGGATATTTGGATAAATTCTGTCCAAAATCAATGGATTCAGAGCATTGTGTCTCAAGGGTATCGAATAGGATTCAGAGTAAGACCTCCTGTGAGAAGATTTTTTTTCTCTCACGTATCCCAGCAAATCTAGTAAAAGCTCAGGCTTTCCTGAACAAGGTTTGGGGTTTTATTCAAATCTATTCACTGTCTCAAAAAAGGAAAATTTATTCAGACCAGTTCTGGATCTGAAAATTTTGAATCGTTATGTAAGAGTACCAACTTTCAAGATGGTGACTATAAGGACTATTCTGCCTTTTGTTCAGCGAGGACATTATATGTCCACGATAGACTTGCAGGATGCATACCTTCATATTCCGATTCATCCAGAACATTATCAGTTCCTGAGATTCTCTTTTCTAGACAAGCATTACCAATTTGTTGCTCTTCCATTTGGCCTAGCAACAGCTCCAAGAATCTTTTCAAAGGTTCTAGGTGCCCTACTTTCTGTAATCAGAGAACAGGGTATTGCTGTGTTTCCTTATTTGGACAATATCTTGGTACTAGCTCAGTCTTTACGTTCTGCAGAATCTCACACAAATCAACTTGTGTTGTTTCTTCAGAAACATGGTTGGAAGATCAATTTACCAAAAAGTTTCTTGATTCCTCAGACAAGGGTCACCTTTTTAGGCTTCCAGATAGATTGTGTCCATGACTCTGTCTCTAACAGACAAGAGACGTTTAAAATTGGTTGCAGCCTGCCGGCACCTTCAGTCTCAGTCATGCCTTTCAGTGGCTATGTGCATGGAAGTTTTAGGTCTCATGACAGCAGCATCGGACGCGATTCCCTTTGCTCGTTTTCACATGAGACCTTTACAGCTTTGTATGCTGAACCAATGGTGCAGGGATTATACAAAGATATCACAATTAATATCCTTAAATCTCAATGTTCGACACTCTGACGTGGTGGATAGATCACCATCGTTTAGTTCAAGGGGCTTCTTTTGTTCGGCCAACCTTGACTGTGATCACAACAGATGCGAGTCTTTCAGGTTGGGGAGCTGTTTGGGGATCTCTGACAGCACAAGGGGTTTGGAAATCTCAAGAGGCGAGATTACCAATAAATATTTTAGAACTCCGTGCAATTCTCAGAGCTCTTCAGTTTTGGCCTCTGTTAAAGAGAGAACCATTCATTTGTTTTCAGACAGACAATATCACAACAGTGGCATATGTCAATCATCAGGGTGGGACTCGCAGTCCCCAAGCTATTTCTCGGATACTTGCTTGGGCGGAATCCAGTTCCTGTCTAATCTCTGCAGTGCATATCCCAGGTGTAGACAATTGGGAGGCGGATTATCTCAGCCGTCAGACTTTATATCCAGGGGAGTAGTCTCTCCATCCAGATGTTTTCTCAGATTGTTCAGATGTGGGGTCTTCCAGGGATAGATCTCATGGCCTCTCATCTAAACAAGAAACTTCCCAGATACTTGTCCAGGTCCAGGAATGTTCAGGTGGAAGCAGTGGATGCGCTGACACTTCCTTGGTGTTATCATCCTGCTTACATTTTCCCGCCTCTAGTTCTTCTTCCAAGAGTGATCTCCAAAATCATCATGGAACAATCGTTTGTGTTGCTGGTGGCTCCAGCATGGCCACACAGGTTTTGGTATGCAGATCTGGTTCGGATGTCCAGTTACTAACCTTGGCCACTTCCGTTAAGACTGGACCTACTGTCTCAAGGTCTGTTTTTCCATCAGGATCTCAAATCATTAAATTTGAAGGTATGGAAATTGAACGCTTAGTACTAAGTCATAGAGGTTTCTCTGACTCAGTGATTAATACTATGTTACAAGCTCGTAAATCTGTCTCTAGAAAGATTTTTTATAGAGTTTGGAAGACATACATTTCATGGTGTTCTCATAAATTCTCTTGGCATTCTTTTAGAATTCCTAGAATTTTACAGTTTATTCAGGATGGTTTGGATAAGGGTTTGTCTGAAAGTTCCTTGAAGAGACAAATCTCTGCTCTTTCTCTTTTATTTCACAGAAGGATTGCTATACTTCCTGATATTCACTGTTATGTACAGGTTTTAGTTCGTGTTAAGCCTGTCATTAAATCAATTTCTCCTCCTTTGAGTCTTAATTTGGTTTTGAAGGCTTTACAGGCTCCTCCATTTGAGCCTATGCATTCTTTGGACATTAAACTACTTTCTTGGAAAGTGTTGTTCCTTTTTGGCTATCTCTTCTGCTAGAATAGTTTCCGAGCTATCTGCTCTTTCTTGTGAGTCTCCTTTTCTGTTTTTTCATCAGGATAAGGCAGTTTTGCGGACTTCTTTTCAATTTTTACCTAAGGTTGTGAATTCTAACAACATTAGTAGAGAAATTGTTGTCCCTTCCTTGTGTCCTAATCCTAAGAATTCTTTGGAAAGATCCTTACATTCTTTGGATGTGTTAAGAGCTTTGAAATATTATGTGGAAGCTACTAAAGATTTCAGGAAGACTTCCAGTCTATTTGTTTTATTTTCTGGTCCTAGGAAAGGTCAGAAGGCTTCTGCTATTTCCTTTGCTTCTTGGTTAAAACTTTTGATTCATCAAGCTTATTTGGAGTCGGGTCAGGCCCCGCCTCAGAGAATTACAGCTCATTTTACTAGATCAGTCTCCACTTCGTGGGCCTTTAAGAATGAAGCTTCAGTTGATCAGATTTACAAAGCGGCAACTTGGTCCTCTTTGCATACATTTACTAAATTCTACCGTTTTTATGTATTTGCTTCTTCAGAAGCAGTTTTTGGTAGAAAAGTTCTTCAGGCAGCTGTTTCAGTTTGATACTTCTGCTTTTGATTTAAGTTTTTTCTTTCATTTATGAGAATGAACTTATTTTTTTGGGTCGTGGATTAATTAAAATGGCTGTTTTTATTTTTATCCCTCCCTCTCTAGTGACTCTTGCGTGGAGTTCCACATCTTGGGTATTGCTATCCCATATGTCATTATCTCATGGACTCTTGCCCATTACATGAAAGAAAACATAATTTATGTAAGAACTTACCTGATAAATTCATTTCTTTCATATTGGCAAGAGTCCATGTGGCCCACTCTTTTTATGGTGGTTATGATTTTTTTGTATAAAGCACAATTATTTCCAAATTTCCATTGTTGATGCTTTCTACTCCTTTCTTTATCACCCCACTGCTTGGCTATTTGTTAAACTGAATTGTGGGTGTGGTGAGGGGTGTATTTATAGGCATTTTGAGGTTTGGGAAACTTTGCCCCTCCTGGTAGGATTGTATATCTCATGTCATTAGCTCATGGACTCTTGCCAATATGAAAGAAATTAATTTATCAGGTAAGATCTTACATAAATGATGTTTTTCCATTTTTCCTCCGGCTGAATGACTGGGGATTATGGGAAGTGACATATATAGCAGCTTTGCTGTAGTGCACTTTGCCTTCTCCTGCTGGCCAGGAGTGATATTCCCACTAGTAATTGATGATTTTGTGGACTCACCATATCCATAAATAAATAAATCAGGTAAGCATAAATTGTTTTTCTTTCCAGTCGTGTAGCTGCCCCCCTTCAATACCCTACCCCCCTCCAGATCCCTTTCACTACAGATATCCCCCCCCCCCCCCGGACTCATCATCCATGCTAACAGGAAGTTAACTACTAGCGATGGGACTGCCTCCCTGCTATCCTTTTCATGTCACCAACGATCGGCACCATCGCTGGCTGATGCAGAGAGGGCCCACAGAGTGTCTCTCTGCATCGGTTGCTCAAAACAGGGTATTGCAGGATGCCTCAATATCAAGGCATCACAGCAATATCCTGAAAGCATCTGGAATTGATCACGATCTCTTCCAGCGCTTGAAACCCCTGAAGATGTGCCAGGCACGCCCTTGGTTGTTTAAGGGAGGGGTGGCTAACTACTTACCACCTGGGTGCTGCAGGTCAATAAGTTAGAAGTGTTAAAGGGAAAGTCTAGTCAAAATGAAACTCATGATTTAGATAGGGCATGCAATTTTAAACTATTTATTTTTGTCATCAATTTTGCTTTGTTCTTTTGCACAAGTGGTATGTAAATCATTTTAGTGAGAAACCCAAAGTTAGTGAAAGTTTTTTTTTTTATTTAATATTATATTTGGTGGTGAAATTGTGCCATGAAATATACTAAAATGGGTCTAGATAAATAAAAATGCTAAAAATTCTCCAGTATTTTGGGCAAGTTCTTTTCTGAAAGTCCTGTTAGTGAAGGGGTTAAAGGGACATGGAACATTTTTTTTTTTCTTTCATGCTTCAGATAAAGCATGCAATTTTAAACATTTCCTTCTATTATCTAATTTTCTTTAGGCATCCTTTGTTGAAAAAAAAAAAAAAATAGCAATGCACATGGTTGAGCCAATCATACAAGGCATCTATGTGCAGCCACTGGAAAGTTGTTTAAAATTGCATGCTGTTTCTAAATCATGAAAGAAAAAGGTTATGGTTATGGTTATGCATAACTTTGGAATGGGTAATAAAAAGGAGTATCTATCTTTTTAAACAATACAAATTCTGGAGTAGACTGTCCCTTTAAGGTCCCATGTATAAATAATAATACACTTACTAATAATGTTCAGTGGCACAGGATTTAGGTAGTGCTGTAGGGTACGCTCTTCTGTTTTCTCTTTTAGAGGACTCCGAGTTTTAGCCACCAAACCATACAGTATTTGTCTTTTCATGGGACCACAAAAACTATTGCACAAGTTATTAGTTCAACCTTTTCCCTGGGGCCACAAAGAATAGCGCCGAGGGCCATTTGAAGCTGTTGGGCTGCTGCCAGATGGCCATCTCTGAATTACATTAAAAGGAGAGAAAGCAGAAGTATATTGCAAACGTTTTTTGTTTTATTACACCTAATTCAACATTTTCTATAATGATAATGTGTCTAATATCCCTTTAAAAATTAAAGGCTGCATCCAAAATCCAGTGTCATTGTTTCTGCGCTCTATACAGAGAAGAATCTGGAACCGTACCTACACCAAGGCCAAGATTCACGAGTTGTAAACCTGTCTGCCCTGGATCGCATGTTGTGGGGCGGATATGTTCCCCATATTTATAATTGCTGTAGTGATGTTGCAACCAATTGCGTGAGAGTATGGCTTGTCAGTCACCCTGGTTGAATAAATCTGGGGTGATTTTCATCCCCTTACTCCAGTTTTTGTGGAGAGTTTAACCTTTTAGCACCGTCATGGAGTTGTATTCCGTTCAAATGGCTTTAGCGCCGTTAGGGCGGAATACATCGTCATAGCCGTTTGGCTGTTCAGAAGACAACAGCACTTCCTGGATGTGATTGCGGTCTGGAGGGTGTGTCTATTGTCATAGGGACGCCCCCCGATTCCATAATTGAAATTGTGTCACAGGGATGCCCCCTGACCCGATCCCATAATTGAAATCTCGTGATTGTGTGGTTTCAATTTGTCTACATTGGAGCGTTGTTTGAATGTAGACATGTCCCTGTCATGAAAGGGTTAAAACGCAGCTTCATAATTATCAGTTTCAGGCTCAAATAAGTGAATACTACTAGAACTTACATTTCTGCTTTTCAAGAAAGGACAACAAGAAATAAAAAAAAATTGAATTAAATTAGAAAGTTTTGTTAAATGTGTGTTTTATATGAATGATGAAAGAAAAAGAAAAAACAGTGTTTTATGTCCCTTTAATAAATGAAAATGGCATCAAGACCCAACAGTACTAAAGATAGTGCCCAATCAACATCTTGCATCTTTTACAGAACTGCTTGGAATTACATTTAGATAAATGATCTATAAAGCCAGTGTGCCATGTAACTGGCAATGGGTTTGTGCAGCCGGTACACAGTGGGTTAAAACTCTCCTGGCACAGTTACACCTCAGTTTTGGATACATTTCTGACAGTTTGTACCACCACATTCTGCCACTGGGAGCGCCCTATGTGTTAGTTTCAGTAAATTAAACCTCGTATAATAATCGCCCCCTAGACACCAGCCCCTCGGTAACCCATCAAGTGAACTCAAACTGCTGTTGCCTTTCCCCCATGTGTGTTAAATGCACCCTTGAGGGCGCGGAGGACCGTGAAATCCCGCAGCAAACACGCCTCCCCCATCCATGGCCGCCCATCAGACATAGGGTGCCCTTATTCATGCCCCACTCCTGCTTCACATGCCCCGTGTGAGAGGCGATCACCACTTATGGGTAATGAGGAGCGTCCGGTGAGCGAGGAGCGGAGGTCTCAGGTCTGGGGGGGCCCCGTGTGCGGAATAAAAGGTTCTATAAAGCGGCTCAACAAACACAAGTCACTGCGCTGAGGCGCCGAGTGTTGTTGTTCTCAACGTGGTCCGCTATTCGGCTATATAAAGGCGGAGCAGCCAGAGGCTGCGTCAGAACCAACCAGGCGAGCTAGACAGTGTATCAGGTCCGTCAGCAGCTTGTACCCCCTTGAACATCCCCTACTGTCCACAGTTGCCATGGCCCTAGAGCTGGAGGAGAACGTGCCCACAACAGAGGAGGAGGATGAGGACGGAGAAGCCGTCTCCAGCAAACGACCCTCCAGAAAGGCTAAAGGGGCTGCGGGGGGCAAAAAAAAGAGCAAGAAGAGCCAGCCGGGCCGGTACAGCCAGCTCGTCATAGACACCATCCGCAACCTGGGCGAGAAGAACGGCTCCTCCCTGGCCAAGATCTACAGCGAAGCCAAGAAGGTGTCCTGGTTCGACCAGCAGAACGGCCGCACTTACCTCAAGTACTCTATCAAGGCGCTGGTGCAGAACGACACCCTCCTGCAGGTCAAGGGCGTGGGGGCCAACGGCTCGTTCCGCCTTAACAAGAAGAAGCTGGAGGGGGCTCCCGCGGAGAAGAAACCTCCCGTGACCAAACCGGCGACTAAAAAGGCGACCAGCACCCCCAAAAAGAGCCACAAGAAAGCCAAGCCAGCCAAGGAGAAGCCCAAGAAGAGCGCCCCCAAACCCCTGGCCAAGAGCCACAAGAAGAAGGCGGGGGGCAGCAAGAAGGTGAAGAAAAGTGCCAAGCCCAGCGTGCCCAAGGTGCCCAAAGCCAGGAAGGCGTGAGGCTCCCGTGGGTAACCCCACTACAGACTGACGCTGCTCCTTTGGGGGTAGCACAAGGGACGGGGCATTATAGCTGCGCGCCCCCTCCCGCACCAAGCACTGAGCAGCTAGAAACAATGTATCCTATTCTACCCATCAGGGGCCACCACTGGTGTCCGCGGTTACCTTGTAATGCGTCACTGGTGCGCGGAGCTGATTGGGGCGGACCCTTCCGCAGTGGTAACTTGTACAGGGGACCTGTGTGTCCCGGTGTGTTGTTGTGTCGCACATTAATGTGACGTGTGAGTGAAGCGTGGATCGCTTAATGCCTTTTGTTATGTTTGTTTTATTTTCTATGCTTAATAAACCGTGACTTACTGCAGGTACCGTGGTCTTGTTTGTTTATAGCACTAACCTTGTGTGTCGTATGATTAGTGTATTATCCATTTAGGGTTAAACCCGGGGAACATGTAGTAAATCATTGAAATGTTTATTTCACTACTGGCTGCAGATGCAACTCAACAGAAGGGTTAACATGTAGTTAATTGTTTCTCAACTCCAGTCCCCCGAATGGGTTAGATTTTGATGATACCATAACTAGAGCACAGGTGAAATAATCATGATGGGTAAGAGGTTGGTAACCATGGTTACTGATCAGCCGATTATATCACCTGGGCTCTAGTTATATCATGAAAATCTGGAGTTGGGAAAACACTGGCTGTGAGTGAATCAGTGAGCTATGTGTAGCCACCAATCAACAGCTACTTTCAGCTGAGGAGCAGTTTTAGATAATTATACTATTGATGTCCCTTTTTAAGCTTTTCAGTTTAATAGATTGCAGTAGGGGCAGCACACAGCCCTTACAGCTCAGACACTGGGGTAGTAAACTCTGTATAGGGCTGTACTTACCAAAGGTGTAGATATGTGTAAAAAATAATGTATATATTTATACCTGTATATAAATAATCCAGTTAATCACACCTGAGGGAGTGCAAATACATCATTACATGAGCAATTATTAAATGTAGTTTTAGTGCACAGCAAGGCTTAATGCTACAGTAAAGCCAAAAATGTACTTATGACTCAACATGCAATTTTAAACACATTTCCAATATGCTTCGTTCTTGGTATCTTGTTGAAAAGCATACCTAGGTAGACTCAGGTGCATCAATGCTCTACTGGGAGCTAGTTGCTAAATTTGTGTATATATAATTGTGTCCTGGTCTCACCTGATGTGATCAGCTAGCTCCCAGTAGTGTATTGATTCTCTTCCAAGGCATACCAAGAGAAAGAAGCAAATGTGCTGATTGAATTAAATTGTAAATATATTTAAAATAGAAATGATCTAAATCAAATAATATTTTGGGCTTTTATGTCCCTTTTAACATGTTACTAAAAATGTCTTTAAGGGGCTGAGCAGGTCACGTTTCCCTAAACTTAAACAGGCATATTGTTATACTCTGGCTGCAGCTGATTGGTTACCTCTAAGTCACTAGTACAGAACATAGTGTGTAAACAAAGCACAAGTTTCTGTAACACAAAGGGTTAAACAAACATTTTTGGGTGTCAGTGGATATTGCTCATTCATCATACTGAGGAAGATGCATATGCTTTACAAGAGGTAAAAAACCTCAGCCTATGGACATTTGATCAGGCAGTTCAGTGGTAGGACAAGGATCAGATGGGACAAGTAACTCACCATCCCACTGACGCCAATATATATATCTACAGTACATATTTATATATTTACAGTACATGTTTATATATTTGACTACTGGGCCTTGGAGACATCCAGTTAAAATGTACTGGGCCTTGAAATCACTTGGTATAAAAGATCATTGTTTCTCACCTGCGGTCCTCAAGTACCCCCAACAGGCCAGGTTTTCATTATAGCTGAACTAGAGCACAGGTGAAATAATCAGCTGATCAGTAACTGTGGTAACTAATTTGCTCTCACCCATCAGGTGATTATTTCACCTGTGCACTGGTTCAGCTATAATGAAAATCTGGCCTGTTGGGGGTACTTGAGGACCGTGGCTGAGAGACACTGGTCTAGAAGATTGTTTCTCAACTGCCGTCCTCAAGTACCCCACACAGACCAGGTTTTCATTATAGCTGAGCCAGTGAACAGGTGAAATAATAAGCTCATGGGGGAGAGCAGGTTAGTAACCATGGTTACTGAATAGCTGATTACTTCACCTGTTTACTGATTCAGCTATAATGAAAACCTGGCCTGTTAGGGGGTACTTGAGGACCGGTGGTTGAGAAACTTGGGTATAGAGAATCACAGTGTACCACACTCAATCAGCTTGTGCTGCAGGGGCCACACCTATCTGATAAGCCACTTTACAGACTGTATATGTGACACAAGGTCACAGCTGCTGCACCCAGAAGACTCATAAAGTGGCCCCTATAGGCAGGGAAACTGGTAAGCATAAGGGTGCTGTGTGCATAGCTGCTGCACCAATGTCTCATAACACTCAGCCCCCCACAGACACATTACATTATATATAACTAGTCCTAAAGCCTGTGTACACGGGACATTTTTGCAGTACAGCAGTCCCACCCCTTGCGCGCTCTCTCTGTGTCCCCCTCTCTTTTGTGCTCTCTGTGTCCCCCTCTCTTTTGTGCTCTCTCTGTGTCCCCCTCTCTTTTGTGCTCTCTCTGTGTTCCCCTCTTTTTTGTGCTCTCTCTCTGTCCTCTCTTTTATGCTCTCTGTGTCCCCCTCTTTTTTTGTGCTCTCTCCCTGTCCCCCTCTCTTTTGTGCTCTCTCTGTCCCCCTCTCTCTTGTGCTCTCCCCCCTCTTTTGTGCTCTCTCTCCCCCTTCTCATTTGTGCGCTTTCCCCCCTCTCGTTTGTGCTCTCTCTCTCTTTCCCCCACTCATTTGTACTCTCTCTCTTTCCCCCCTCTCATTTGTGCTCTCTCTTCCCCCTCTCGTTTGTGCTCTCTCCCCTTACTTTTTAGTGCTCTCTCTGCCCCTACGTTTTTGTGCTCTCTCCCCCTACTCTTTTGTGCTCTCTCTCTCCCCCTACTCTTTTGTGCTCTCTCCCCACTCTTTTGTGCTCTCTCTCCCCACTCTTTTGTGCTCTCTCCCCCCACTCTTTTGTGCTCTCTCCCCCCACTCTTTTGTGCTCTCTCCCCCCCACTCTTTTGTGCTCTCTCCCCCCACTCTTTTGTGCTCTCTCCCCCCACTCTTTTGTGCTCTCTCCCCCCACTCTTTTGTGCTCTCTCCCCCCACTCTTTTGTGCTCTCTCCTCCCACTCTTTTGTGCTCTCTCCTCCCACTCTTTTGTGCTCTCTCCTCCCACTCTTTTGTGCTCTCTCCTCCCACTCTTTTGTGCTCTCTCCTCCCACTCTTTTGTGCTCGCTTTCTCCCCCCACTCTTTTGTGCTCGCTTTCTCCCCCCACTCTTTTGTGCTCGCTTTCTCCCCCCACTCTTTTGTGCTCTCTCCCCCCACTCTTTTGTGCTCTCTCCCCCCACTCTTTTGTGCTCTCTCCCCCCACTCTTTTGTGCTCTCTCCCCCCACTCTTTTGTGCTCTCTCCCCCCACTCTTTTGTGCTCTCTCCCCCCACTCTTTTGTGCTCTCTCCCCCCACTCTTTTGTGCTCTCTCCCCCCACTCTTTTGTGCTCTCTCTCCCCCCACTCTTTTGTGCTCTCTCTCCCCCCACTCTTTTGTGCTCTCTCTCCCCCCACTCTTTTGTGCTCTCTCTCCCCCCACTCTTTTGTGCTCTCTCCCCCCACTCTTTTGTGCTCTCTCCCCCCACTCTTTTGTGCTCTCTCCCCCCACTCTTTTGTGCTCTCTCCCCCCCCACTCTTTTGTGCTCTCTCCCCCCCCACTCTTTTGTGCTCTCTCTCCCCCCCACTCTTTTGTGCTCTCTCTCCCCCCACTCTTTTGTGCTCTCTCTCCCCCCACTCTTTTGTGCTCTCTCTCCCCCCACTCTTTTGTGCTCTCTCTCCCCCCACTCTTTTGTGCTCTCTCTCCCCCCACTCTTTTGTGCTCTCTCTCCCCCCACTCTTTTGTGCTCTCTCTCCCCCCACTCTTTTGTGCTCTCTCTCCCCCCACTCTTTTGTGCTCTCTCTCCCCCCCACTCTTTTGTGCTCTCTCTCCCCCCACTCTTTTGTGCTCTCTCTCCCCCCACTCTTTTGTGCTCTCTCTCCCCCCACTCTTTTGTGCTCTCTCTCCCCCCACTCTTTTGTGCTCTCTCTCCCCCCACTCTTTTGTGCTCTCTCTCCCCCCACTCTTTTGTGCTCTCTCTCCCCCCACTCTTTTGTGCTCTCTCTCCCCCCACTCTTTTGTGCTCTCTCTCCCCCCACTCTTTTGTGCTCTCTCTCCCCCCACTCTTTTGTGCTCTCTCTCCCCCCACTCTTTTGTGCTCTCCCCCCCACTCTTTTGTGCTCTCCCCCCACTCTTTTGTGCTCTCTCCCCCCCACTCTTTTGTGCTCTCTCCCCCACTCTTTTGTGCTCTCTCCTCCCACTCTTTTGTGCTCTCTCCTCCCACTCTTTTGTGCTCTCTCCTCCCACTCTTTTGTGCTCTCTCCTCCCACTCTTTTGTGCTCTCTCCCCCACTCTTTTGTGCTCTCTCCTCCCACTCTTTTGTGCTCTCTCCTCCCACTCTTTTGTGCTCTCTCCCCCCACTCTTTTGTGCTCTCTCCCCCCCCCACTCTTTTGTGGTCTCTCTCTCCCCCCCCCCCCACTCTTTTGTGGTCTCTCTCTCCCCCCCCCCCACTCTTTTGTGGTCTCTCTCTCCCCCCCCCCACTCTTTTGTGGTCTCTCTCTCCCCCCCCCCACTCTTTTGTGGTCTCTCTCTCCCCCCCCCACTCTTTTGTGGTCTCTCTCTCTCCCCCCCACTCTTTTGTGGTCTCTCCCCCCCCCACTCTTTTGTGGTCTCTCTCCCCCCCCCCACACTCTTTTGTGCTCTCTCTCCCCCCCACCACACTCTTTTGTGCTCTCTCTCCCCCCCACTCTTTTGTGCTCTCGCTGCCCTCTCTCTTTTGTGCTCTTTCTGCCTCCTCTCTTTTGCTGTCTCCCGCACTCTCTCTTCAAACCACGCCCCACCACACCCACTCCGACTGGTCAGGTCCTGTCACGCCCCAGCTCCGCCCACTGTCTGGCCCCACCCACTCCCTCAGGACAGCAGATCAGGTTAGTTTGTGTAAGGCCAAGTGTGTTTGTCCTCGCTCTGTCTCTACTGCGCTTGACAGCTTCGGGCAAACACACTTGGCCTTTTATATTATAGGATGCTTTCCCCCTTCAGACATCTTATACATATACTTCTCCCTGTCTCATATGCAGCCATTTCTAAAACGCGTTTATACACATGTCACCTAACCCCGTGTAACATGTAGATAGGTTATTATCTCCTGTGTCACATGTACATAGGTTAGCATCTCCCCTCTCACGTGTACATAGGTTAGCATCTCCCCTCTCACGTGTACATAGGTTAGCATCTCCCCTCTCACGTGTACATAGGTTATCATCTCCTGTCTCACATGTACATAGGTTATCATCTCCCGTGTCACATATACATAGGTTATCATCTCCCGTCTCATATGTACATATGTTATCATTCCCCTATGTCACATGTACATAGGTTATCATCTCCCGTCTCACATATACATGGGTTTTCATCTCCTGTCTCGCATGTTCATAGGTTATCACCCCGCCTTACATGTACATAGGTTATCATCACCTGTCTCACGTGTACATAGGTTATCATCTCCCGCATCACATGTACATAGGTTATCATCTCCCGTCTCACATGTACATAGGTTTTCATCTCCTGTCTCACATGTTCATAGGTTATCATCACCCCGCCTCACATGTACATAGGTTATCATCACCTGTCTCACATGTACATAGGTTATCATCTCAGCGCATCACATGTACATAGATTATCATCACCCCGCCTCACATGTACATAGGTTATCATTTCCCACCTTACATGTACATAGTTTATCATCTTCTGTCTCACATGTACATAGGTTAGCATCACCCCGTCTCACATGTACATAGGTTATCATCTCAGCGCATCACATGTACATAGGTTATCATCACCTTGCCTCACATGTACATAGGTTATCATTTCCCACCTTACATGTACATAGGTTATCATCTTCTGTCTCACATGTACATAGGTTATCATCACCTGTCTCACATGTACATAGGTTAGCATCACCCCGTCTCACATGTACATAGGTTATCATCACCTGTCTCACATGTACATAGGTTAGCATCACCCCGTCTCACATGTACATAAGTTATCATCTCTCGTCTCACATGTACATAGGTTAGCATCACCCCGTCTCACATGTGCATAGGTTATCATCTCCCCTCTCACATGTACATAGGTTAGTATCACCCTGTCTCACATGTACATAGGTTATCATCTCCCGTCTCACATGTACATAGGTTATAATCTCCTGTCTCACATGTACATAGGTTATCATCTCCCGTCTCACATGTACATAGGTTATCATCTCCTGTCACACATGTACATAGGTTAGCATCTCCTGTCTCACATGTACATAGGTTATAATCTCCCATCTCACATGTACATAGGTTATCATCTCCCGTCTCACGTGTACATAGGTTATCATCACCTGTTTTACATGTACATAGGTTATCATCTCCTGTCTCATGTGAACATAGGTTATCATCTCCTGTCTCACATGTACATAGGTTATCATCTCCTGTCTCACATGTACATAAGTTAGCATCACCCCGTCTCACATGTACATAGGTTATCATCTCCTGTCTCACTGTTGCGCCGCTCTAGCTGTTGCTAGGGACGCGGCGTCTACTACCTTGCTCGTTGTCAGGGGCTGTGTTGGCTCCTGTTGCATGCTGCGCTGACGTCATCGCCGCACGCTCCTCTCTTGCGCCTATGTAAGTAGCTCATTTGCAATTCATCACTGCCCAAGTATAGGTGTTACCATCTGTGCTCCTGGGTGTGATAGATTGTTGTTTATCGGATTGCCTTATCGTTTATGAACTCTGCCTGCCTGACTACTCTGCTTGCTTAACCCCTCATGTACTGATTGCCTCACAGTGTATGAACTCTGCCTGCCTGACTAATCTGCTTGCTTAACCCCTCAAGTACTGATTGCCTCACAGTGTATGAACTCTGCCTGCCTGACTACTCTGCTTGCTTAATCCTTAAAGTACCGGATTGCCTCTCAGTGTATGAACTCTGCCTGCCTGACTACTCTGCTTGCTTAACCACTCAAGTACTGATTGCCTCACAGTGTATGAACTCTGCCTGCCTAACTACTCTGCTTGCTTACCCCTGAAGTACTGGATCACTATTCTGTTGCTGAACATTGCCTGCCTGACCACTCTGCCTGTTTAACCCTTGAACCTTTGAACTGCCTTACTGTTGCCAAACTCTGCCTGCCTGACCATGCTAGTGGTTTACCCTTGGACTGCTATTTTCTCTATCTGTTGCTGTCAAAGACTATCCTATTGCTCATCAGTCCTTCAAGTGGTGTTCCCTTTAACCACCTAGCCGCTGATTCTCTGCCTGTTGCCTCTAAAGACTACCCTGCCTATTGTAAGTACTGCTTACCTCTTTTGCAAACTTTAACTTTCTCTGCTCTGGAATATTACCTTTCATTCCAGCTTGACGCCGGGATAAGAAGACTACTGGCCAAGTTAGGTCTGATAGTGGAATATCCCACGAGCATTACATTATACTTTCAGTCTCACCAGTCAAGGGTCACCTTTATCATTTCCTTACTGAAAGACAAGGCCCTAGCCTGGGTCTCTCCCCTTTTGGAACAGAACGCTCCACTCCTGAACAATGCTGATGCGTTCATTTCTGTATTGTCTTCTGTGTTTGGGACTTCTGGCAGTACTTCTGCTGCAGAATTTTCTCTCCTGGATCTCCGCCAGAGCAATAGAACTGTGGCACAATTCGCCATCTAGTTTCGCACCTTGGCACTTGAAACTATTTGGGATGGCAGTGCTCTCAAGACAGCCTTTAGGAGGGGTCTGCATGAATGCATCAAAGATTAACTCACTTATCGTGATATTCCTTCTTCTTTGGATGACTTTATAACTCTTTGTATCAGTCTAGACTCTCACTTCCAGGAGAGACAAGCTGAGAGAGATAGAACTCGGAGACTCCTTCCCTCCCGTTCTTCTATTCGTATCCTCTTCCCTTTCAACATCTCCAGCTACCCCAGTAGAGGAACCCATGGATCTTTCCTCCTTCAAACCCACATAATCTGAAAGACAGAGAAGAAGGAGATTAAGACTATGCTTTTATTGTGGTTCTAACTCCCACCAACTGAAGAATTGTGACATTAGGCCGGGAAAAGCCAATGCTTAGAGGATAATACAGGGGTACCTCTAATCATGATCACTACTAAATCCCCTCAGTCCTCTCGGATTCTGGTACATGTTACCCTTACCTTCCTTCAGAATTCTTCCACACTCAAGCCTTCATTAATTGAGGGGCAGCTGGAAACTTTCTGGATCACCATTTTATGATTCAAGCTGGCTTGCCTCTTCTGCAGAAAATACATTGTCTCAAAATAACTACTCTGGATAGCACCCCCCTTGGTTTAGGCTTGATCCATTTTGAGTCAGCACCTCTGACTGTGGGCGTCCTTCATACCAATCAGCTGCAGTTCGAAGTCATTCATTCACCAGCTCAGCCTGTCATCCTTGGTCTTCCTTGGCTTCGTCTACACAATCCACAGTTTGACTGGGCTGAAGGACAACTGGCCTCTTGAGGTTTCCACTCCTGCCTTGCTAAAGTAACTTCTTTGCTCTGCATCCCCATAGCCAGTCTTCAGACTCCTTCAAGCCTTCCCTCAGTATATACAGACTTTGCAGATGTGTTTGAGAAGAAAGCAGCCGACGTGCTGCCACCCCACCGTCCTTATGACTGCAAAATTGACCTCTTTCCTGGAGCTCCACTTCCTAAAGGGAGGACTTATCCACTCTACAAGGCTGAAACCAAGTCCATGGAGGAATACATCCAAGAGAACCTTTGCGAAAGGTTTCATTTGCCCTTCTTCCTCTCCTGCTGGGCAGGCTTCTTTTTCGTCAGTAGGAAGGATGGTGGGCTCAGACCCTGTATCGACTACAGGGCCTTAAACAACATCACTATCAAGAATCGCTATCCCATTCCTTTGATCACTGAACTGTATGACTCACTCCAGAATGCTCGCTTCTTCACCAAGCTGGACTTATGTGGGACATACAATCTGATTCGTATGTTTCCAGGCCACGAATGGAAGACTGCCTTCAACACAAGATCAGGGCGTTATGAATACCTTGTAATGCCCTTTGGGCTGTCTTCCAGGCATTTGTCAACGATGTCTTGCGTGACCTCCTCAATCGCACTGTCATCGTCTACCTGGATGACATCCTTATTTTTTCTTCCACTCTGGAGGAGCATCATAAACACGTGAGACAGGTACTTCAATGTCTCAGAGATAATCCCTTGGTAGCCAAACTAGAAAATGTGAGTTTGACCGAGTTCAGTTCCAGTTCCTTGGTTATGTCATCTCGAAGGAGGGTTTTGCCATGGATCCTGCTAAACTCACTGCAGTTTTGGAATGGCCTCAACCTACATCTTTAAAGGAATTACAGAGGTTTTTGGGGGTTCTCCAATTATTACCGTAAGTTTATAAAGAACTTTTCTCAAACAGTCGCTCCACTCACTGAATTGACAAAACGGAACAAAGACTGTAAACATTGGCCTCCTGAAGCCATAAATGCCTTCTCTCATCTAAAATGGGCTTTCTGTTCTGCTCCTGTACTCCACCATCCTGATCCTGACCTACAGTTCACTTTAGAAGTTGATGCCTCCGAGATAGGGGTTGGAGCAGTTCTAACCCAAAGGTATCCTTTAACCTCCAAGCTGCACCCTGTAGCCTTTTCCTCTAAACGTTTTACTCCTGCATAGACGAATTACGACATGGGTAATCGTGAACTCTTAGCCATGGAGGGCACGCCAATTCCATTCAGATACTCACCGACCACAAGAATCTGACTTGCCTAGAAACTGCTCATCGACTCAATCCTCGACAGGCCAGGTGGGCCTTGTTCTTTTCCCGTTTTAACTTTGCGGTCTCTTATCTTCCTGGTACCAAAAACAAGAAGGCTGATGCCCTTTCCCGTCAGTTTCCTCACTCTAGTGATTCCTCTGAAGCTCCTATTGAACACATCATACCTCCCTCCTGTGTGGTTGCTCAACTGAATACAACCCTTCTTCAAAGACTGCAATGTGCCCAGTCTAGAAAACCTCCTGATATCCTTTTTGTACCTCTGAACCTACAAACTTCTCTGCTATCCTGGGCTCATGATAGTAAACTCTCAGGACATCCTGGTTTGACAAGGACTTTTAAGAGTCTTTCCCAACATGTATGGTGGCCTACTATGAAGTTTGACGCTCAGGATTATGTGAGAGCCTGCACGGCTTGTGCTGCCAACAAAATTCTGCGATGCTTGCCTCCTGGCTTGCTCCAACCATTGTCCATTCCCAAACAACCATGGACACACATAACAATGGACTTCATTGAGGACCTGCCACCTTCTGACCACCATTATGTTATTTGGGTTGTGGTTGATCGGTTTTCCAGACAGGTTCATTTTTTACGCCTAAAGAAACTGCCTTCTGCCCGAGAATTGTCGTTTTTTTTTCTCTTGCATGTGGTACGACTTCATGGCATTCCTGTGAATATGGTTTCCGACAGACATCCATGATTAATTTCTACATTTTGGAGAGCATTTTGTAAGTTGATTGGAACCACTGTTTCCTTGTCTTCTGGCTACCACCCTCAGACCAATGGACTAACTGAGAGAGTAAACCAGGATCTCGAGGCCTACCTTAGAGCCTTTGTCAATTCTCTCCATACCAACTGGTCTGAGTTGTTACCCCTAGCTGAGCTAGCAAGAAACACTCATTGGCACTCTTCTCTACGATGTTCTCCATTTCAAGCCGCAGCAGGGTATCAACCTCGTGTCTTCCCTCTTTCTGCTCAGTCCACAGGGGTTCCTGCTGCAGACCGACTCATTACTGAACTCACCACTCATTGGCAACGTATTCGCTCTCAGCTATGTTCAGCTGTCTCTAGATACAAGAAGTTTGCTGATCATCATAGAGCTTCTGTATGTGCTATCTCGGTAGGTGAACGTGTTTGGGTCTCTACTCGACACATTCGTCTAGGTCAACCCTGTCACAAATTAGGGCCTAGGTTTATCGGTCCTTACAAAGTCCTGAAAAGATTATCTCCTGTTGCCTACAGAGTAGCCTTACCCAGAACCCTGCGCATACACCCAGTCTTCCACAGCTCACTACTCAAGCCTTACATCAAGAATAGATTACCCGACTCAGAGCTCCTCCTCCTCCACTCCTGGTCCATGGCGACCCTGAATATGAGGTTGCTAAGATCCTAGACTCCAGATACAGGCGCAGACAACTGCAATATCTTGTACATTGGAAGGGTTACTCTGTGGCAGATCGTTCCTGGGTTCCTGCCCGTGATGTGCATGCTCCATCTTGGGTCTCCAGATTCCATGCTGCTCATTCTTTGAAGCCGACTCTGGTTCCCGGAGGGAACCCTTGAGAGGGGGGCTATGTCACGCTGTGCTGCTCCAGCTGTTGCTAGCGATGCAGAGTCTACTACCTTGCTCGTTGTCGGGGGCTGTGTCGGCTCCTGTTGTGTGCAGAGCTGATGTCATTGCCGCACGCTCCTCTCTGAAGTCGGTCGGGTCTCCCTGTGGTGCGAATCTCCCTGTTTCACATGTATATGGGTTATCATCTCCCATCTCACATGTACATAGGTTATCATCTCCTGTGTCACATGTACATAGTGTCAGGATATCTGTGAGTATTATTAAATAATGTATATATGTAATTATATTTATCTACACATAGATTTATGATAAGACCAAGAACTCATTTTATTTGTGAAACTGTTTGTAAAACAACCCCCTCTCGTTCTGAAGCACAGATTTCAAGAATAAAGGAATTGCTTTCAAAAGTTTCCTGCCTAAGGTGTGAAGTTAAAGTTCCTATTAGATCACAAGCCAGAATGTCCCAATTATCCATTTCAAAGGAGGCCTGTGTAAAAAAAAAAATTTCCTCTGTGAAAAAACAGTCGCTCCGTCTGTAAGGATAATGGAATATAAAACCATTCTCAAAAGATGTAGCTCGCCTCCCTGTGTCACATGTACATAGGTTATCTCCTAGTGTCACATGTACATAGGTTATCATCAACCCTTCTCACATGTACATAGGTTGTCATCTCCCGTCTCACATATACATGTTATCTCCCTGTCTCACGTGTACATAGGTTATCATCTCCCGTCTCACATGTACATATGTTATCATCTCCCTGTCTCACATGTACATAGGTTATCATCTCTCATCTCACGTGTACATAGGTTATCATCTCCCGTCTCACGTTTACATATGTTATAATTTCATGTCTCACATGTACACAGGCTATCGTCTCACATGTACATAAGTTATCATCTCCCTGTCTAACATGTACATAGGTTATCATCCCCGTCTAACATTATAATTTCCTACCTCACATGTACATAGGTTATCATCTCATTTGTGTGTGTTTATGTATATGTGTGTATGTATATGTATGTGTTTTATGTGTTTGTTTATGTATGTAAGTGTATATGTGTTTGTGTGAGTGTATATATGTATATATATATATATATATATATATATATATGTTTGTGTGAGTGTATGTATGTGTGTGTGTATATGTGTATGTGTGTATGGTATGCATGTGTGTATGTATGTTTTTATGTGTTTATGTATATATCCATGTGTATGTATGTGCATATGTGTGTATATGTATGTATGTGTGTGTATGTTTATTTGTGTGTGTTTGTGTATAAGTATGTGTGTATTTATATTTGTGTGTATGTATATATGTTTGTATGTATGTGTATGTGTGTATGTATATTATGTATGTGTGACAGACACCGGCTACCCTGACTGGGTAGCTCCGCCAGAAGGGTTCTTCCTATACCTGGAAGATGCCGCTATGTAGTGGAGGAAAGTGATGATAGCGGTGCCCACCCAAATACCCAGACAGAAACAGTATTCAGGTGAAAGAAAGAACAACTTTATTGTGGAAACAAACTGCTTATATACACAAACACATCTTGATAAGGAGTCTTATCAGACCCCCAGATCTCCCGCCATTCTCGCCCATCCAGACAGGCTGGCGCCCCCCATAGCATTTATAGTCCCAGTAATATAGATATGGTTAATCCGAGGTGATCCCGGGGGAGCTGTGGCACTTCCAGGGTGTCGTTGGAAAGCTCTCGGTCCCCAGATGCCACAGTCCAAAAAGCGTCATGATCTGTTGCTGGGGCCCGAATCTACGGGTGATCAAACGTACACCGGGAAAGCCATGGGAAGTAGAGGTTGCCGAAACCCAAAATTCCCAAAGGAACTCCCCTCCGGCAATCACACCACCTCTTGCCTGCCCTAGGGGGTACCAATCCCCAAAAGAGTGGAGCTCTGGGGTTAAGGGCAGCTGGAGCGGCCTGGGGTAAAGGTCAGCGGGTATTCAGCGAGGCGCGACCAGCCAGTAGTTCGAGGATCCTGGACAGCCGGAAAGGGGTTAGGTGGTTTAGAGATCAGCTCTTCCGTGAAGATGTACATATCACAAAACAAAGCAAAACCAAGAGTCTGGGAGATCACAAATGCCCCGAAAAGGCCAAATCCGGTGTGAAAATAGAGGGGCTGGGTAGTAAGGGGGGAGGGGGTTTAGCCTTGTTGGCCTGATATCCGTGACAGTATGTGTGTGCGTGTGTGTATGTGTGTGTATATATATGTATGCATGTGTGTATGTAATTGTATATGTGTGTATGTATGTATGTGTATGTACGTATGTGTGTATGTATGCATGTATGTGTGTATTTATGTATGTATGTGTGTATGTATGCATGTATGTGTGTGTGTGTGTATTTATGCATGTATGTATGTGTGTATGTATGTATGTATGTGTGTATGTATGCATGTACGTATGTGTGTATGTATGTATGTGTGTATGTATGTATGTGTGTATGTATGTATGTGTGTATGTGTGTATGTATGTATGTGTGTATGTATGTATGTGTGTATGTGTGTATGTATGCATGCATGTATGTATGTATGTATGTATGTATGTGTGTATGTATGCATGTATGTGTCTGTGTGCAATATAGCCAGTGCTGACTGAGGGGACTAATGCTGTAACTAAACTGCAGGAGCTTCAGCTTTCTCCCAAGAAGATGTTGTCTCCACCCTGTGCACTAATGCTATAGGTTTGCCAACACTGCACTAAAGTTTGTGTGATCCCTTTACTTTTGCCAATAACAGAATAGCAAGGAGTTATTGGATAATTTTATTGCTAGATTCATCTCCCCTTTAAAAGTGAGGGTAAAACAGTAAATTCACTAACAAACTCTCTAGTCCCATCAATTGCTAAAGGGGGATATTTCACCTTCTCATTGCCCCTTACTAGTTGGTAAAATGGTGACTCTATAAGGTGGCATCCTGCAGGGCACATAGGGGGCAACCACACCTGCAATGGCTAAATTACTAAAGTGTTTAGTGACAAATCGTCCTTATAGGTGACAGGTTATTGTGCATGAGGGTGACTGACAGTGTGACATGACAGACACAGATGAGCATCGTGTGCTAAACCGGCTTCACGTGTGAAACTTTCTTGCATTTGTACGAGGTGATTTTTTTTTTAGTCACATAATTGGAAAATACAGACAAACCCTATAGAGTGTACAAATCACCTATATATGTCACCTTTACTAAAGTAGCCCACGCTTTACTCGTGCCCCCCACACACATACACTGTTTCTATTACATGGACCTGTGGGTTTGTGGCACTCCGGGTACCACTGCCCAGTGTCCCCAGCCATCACAGAGAGTAATTGACTCATCTAACGGTCTCTCTGGTGTGCAGGTTCCTGTGGGAGGTGACACTGTGGGATCCTAATGTGCTCGGTCCCTTGTTACAGTATCGGGCAATAAGATACAATTAATGCCCCCTGTGCCCCGAGTCTGGTTACATTCTGTACAAACTGGTTACTTATTAAATACTAACTTGTTCCCCACGAATAGCTGCATAAACAAACCACTCAGGTCCCCTCTCCACGTCCTGTGTTTTATTCTATTATTTTATTACATGAAACACAACAACGTTTCGGGGAACTTCTGCCCCTCTGTTAAAACTATGTCTGGTTACCCCACGCAGCCCCCGTGTATATTCCGCACTGTCCCCCAGTTCGCCGTTATGACGTGGATGCTAGCTGTGTTACTTGCACTAAATGAAACCCGCTTTATTTATATCCCCCGTGGGTTTGCTGCACCCGGGACAGCGCAGCACTGAGCACCCCGGGGTCCCCTGCCATGGAGGGTAAGTCACATCTCCAACGAATCCCAATAAAGTGGGTTTATAGCCCCCCAAACCCCACGCCTCCCCTCTGCCGCTGCTCTCCCTGGCTGGGGTGTGCGGCTTCCCGGGCGGATTTCTCGGATAATCTGACTAAATATTCCCGACCTTCCCTAGTATATTCACAGATCACCGTCTGGAGATTCTAATGCGGCCACTGCCAGCTGCCTCCGCGCGTGGGGTGTGGAAAAAACACGGCGAGAACGTGGTGGAAAAAACACAACTGGCCGCTGACAGGCGCCGGGAGCTGTTGTTGTTCTCAACGTGGTCCGCAGTCCGGGGATATAAAGAGGAGGAGCAGCGCTCTAACCCACACACAACAGAACACATTCAGCATCAGACTCAGAAGCATCATGGCACCAGCTAAAGAGACCGCTAAGAAGAAGAGCCAGCCGGGCCGGTACAGCCAGCTCGTCATAGACACCATCCGCAATCTAGGCGAGAAGAACGGCTCCTCCCTGGCCAAGATCTACAGCGAAGCCAAGAAGGTGTCCTGGTTCGACCAGCAGAACGGCCGCACTTACCTCAAGTACTCTATCAAGGCGCTGGTGCAGAACGACACCCTCCTGCAGGTCAAGGGCGTGGGGGCCAACGGCTCGTTCCGCCTCAACAAAGCCAAACTAGAGCGCTTGTCCCTCGGGGGCAAGAAGAAGAAGGCTCCGAGCCCTCCACCGGCTAAACCCGCTAAAAAGGCTTCAGCTGCCCCAAAAAAGAGTCCCAAGAAAGCGTTGAAAAGTGCAGCCAAACCCCAGAAAGCCGCAGCCAAGAGCCCCAAAAAGAAGAAGGCGGCGGGTACCAGCAAGAAGGTGAAGAAGAGTGCCAAGCCCAGCGTGCCCAAGGTACCCAAAGCCAAGCCCAAGGTGTCCAAAGCCAAGAAGGCGTGAGAGGGGGCAAAGGAGAGCTGGACTCTAGCGGTGCGGGGGTTTGACTGCTTCTTTTTAGCATTGAACCCGTTGGGTGCCAAAGGGTAAATGAGACCTGGACTGTAGCAGCGCAAGGGTTAATAACTGGTTGCTGGGTGGTAGAGGATGTTGCAGCCCTCCCTGGCACCCAAGGGGTTAAGTGATTTTATATGCTCTATAGAATTCGCTTATACATTATAGCAAAACACTTAGTGGCAGCTTAACTCTTTGTGCTATGGAAGCAAAGGACATTTCACAGCCAAAAACACCCCATTTTAATGGACATTGGTGCTGATGATGATGAAGGGTTGACGAGGACTTTTTTTTATAATTACTACTCTTAAGCCCTTAATTATGTTGCATGTTGTATATAGTTTATTTGTTTTTTTATACGCAACCAGAGGGATAAATAAACCTTGTATCTTAAACTTTGTAATTGTGTATTCATTGCCTGACTTAGAAAATAGGTAATTACAAATAACGTGGTGTAACAGGAGTAATACTAACATTCCCTGGTCAGTTATAAATTTAAATAATCCAGGTAATCCGTACCCCCACTTGCCAGAGAGGGATACATAAGTAAGTTTAGGGCAGTATCACCCACTTTGTTAAAGGTGTATGTGAGAGGTAAATAAATTAAGCTTAGTGTAGTCAGGGACTTTCCAACTGGGCACAGATGTATAGGGTTTATTAGTAACAGTCTAATGAAGACGGCTCTCCCTGGGTACAGATGTATAGGCTGTATTAGTAACAGTCTAATATAGTCAGAGCCCTCCACTGGGCACATATGTATAGTGGGAATAAATAACCCAGTCTAATGTAGTCAGCTTCCCCTCTGGGCACATATTTATAGGGGGTATTAACAGTCTAATAAAGTCAGCTCCCTCCCCCTGGGCACAGATGTATAGGGCGTAATAGTAACAGTCTAATGTAGTCTGCTCCCTCCCCCTGGGCAAAGATGTATATGGGGTATAAATAACCCATTGTAGGGTAATCAGATCCCTCCCCAGGCACAAAAGTATAGGGGGTATAAATAACAGTCTAGTGTAGTCAGCTCCCTCTCCCTGGGCACAGATGTATAGGGGGTATAAATAACCCAGTTTAGGGTAATCAGATCCCTCCCCAGGCAGAAATGTATAGGGGGTATAAATAGTCTAAAGTAGTCAGCTCCCTCCCCCTGGGTACAGATGTATAGGGGGTATAAATACCCCAGTGTAGGGTAATCAGATCCCCCCGGCACAGATGTATAGGGGTATTAATAAGTCTAGGGTAGTCCGATCCCTTCCCCCAGATGTATAGTAATAAGTCGGGTAGTCAGATTCCTCCCCACAGGAACAGATGTATAGGGGTATAAATAACCCAGTGTAGGGTAGTCAGATCCCTCCCCCTGGGCACAGATGTATAGGGGTATAAAGAAAATCCAGTGTAGGGTAGTTAGAACCCTCCCCCCCTAGACACAGATTTATAGGGGGTATTAATACGTCTAGGGTAGTCAGAACCCTCCCCCCAGGCAGAGATGTATAGGGAGTATAAATAACCCAGTGTAGGGTAGTCAGATCCCTTCCCCTGGGCACAGATGTATAGGGGGTATAAATAACCTAGTGGAGGGTAGCCACAACCCTCCCCCCAGGCACAGATGTATAGGGGGTATTAATAAGTTTAGGGTAGTCAGATCCCTCTCGGTTTATGAGTTCCTTATCACTGATTCCAGTCAGACCTTTGTTTCCCTTTTTGAAGTGTTTTTTTTTTTGTGAGACAGTGAGACAAACTAAGCAGCAACAAACATACACATCATAACATACACGGTGGCCGCTCAGCCACCGACATCCCTTTATCCTCCCACATTACTTATCTTAAAGTTGGGGGCGGCACAACACGCTAGAAGAGACAGTCTTCCTCCACTTCTTGCTCCCTCCTGAACTGCGCTCTGGGAGTGGGAGGAGACTGGATGGTGGACCCGCCGTGCTTAGTGACGTAAAACAACGCTAGTCAGCAGGTAACAGTCTGATTACACTTACAGACAGTCACAGACTCTCAGGCATCGCTTGACTGACAATTGAAGTTCACACTTGACTTGAGACTCAAGACAGAACAGCAGGGCGCCTGTTAGAATGTTTATCCTCCCTCCCTGTTCCCTTTGCTTGCCAAAGCACTGCTGGAGTCTGGGACTGTCTAATGTCTGGTGGACGCTGTGAACCAAGCGCTTTGCGCCCCCCATAATTATGCGCCCGGGGCAACCGCCCCTGTGGCCCCCCCACGCTACGCCACTGTATAGGGGGTATTAATAAGTCGGGTAGTCAGATCCCTCCCACTGGGCACAGATGTATAGGGGTATAAATAACCCAGTGTAGTGTAGTCAGATCCCTCCCCCTGGGCACAGATGTATAGGGGGTATAAATAACCCAGGGTAGGGTAGCCAGATCCCTCCCCCCCAGGCACAGATGTATAGGGGGTGATAATAACTGTCTAGTGTAGTCAGCTCCCTCCCCCTAGGCAAAGATATATATGGGGTATTAATAACCCAGTGTAGGGTAGTCAGATCCCTCCCCCTGGGCACAGATGTATAGGGGGTTTAAATAACCCAGTGTAGGGTAGCCAGAACCCTCCCCCCAGGCACAGATGTATAGGGGGTATTAATAAGTCTAGGGTAGTCAGATCCCTCCCCTCAGATGTATAGGGGGTATTAATAAGTCGGGTAGTCAGATCCCTCCCGACAGGCACAGATGTATAGGGAGTATAAATAACCCAGCGTAGGGTAGTCAGATCCCCCACCAAGGAACAGATGTATAGGGGGTATTAATAACAGTCTAGTGTAGTCGGCTCCCTCCCCCTGGGCACAGATGTATAGGGGTAGAAATAACCCAGTGTAGGGTAGTCAGATCCCTCCCCCTGGGCACAGATGTATAGGGGGTATAAATAACCCAGTGTAGGGTAGCCAGAACCCTCCCCCCCAGGCACAGATGTATAGGGGGTATGAATATGTCTAGGGTAGTCAGATCCCTCCCCCCAGATGTATATGGGGTATTAATAAGTCGGGTAGTCAGATCCCTCCCACTGGGCACAGATGTATAGGGGTATAAATAACCCAGTGTAGGGTAGCCAGAACCCTCCCCCCCCCCCAGGCACAGATGTATAGGGGGTGTTAATAACTGTCTAGTGTAGTCAGCTCCCTCCCCCTGGGCAAAGATGTATATGGGGTATAAATAACTTAGTGTAGGGTAATCAGATCCCTCCGCAGGCACAAAAGTATAGGGGGTATAAATAACAGTCTAGTGTAGTCAGCTCCCTCCCCCTGGGCACAGATGTATAGGGGGTATAAATAACCCAGTGTAGGATAATCAGATCCCCCCCGGCACAGATGTATAGGGGGTATTAATAAGTCTAGGGTAGTCAGAAACCTTCCCCCAGATGTATAGGGGGTATTAATACGTCGGGTAGTCAGATTTCTCCCCACAGGCACAGATGTATAGGGGTATAAATAACCCAGTGTAGGGTAGTCAGATCCCTCCCCCTGGGCACAGATGTATAGGGGGTATAATTAACCCAGTGTAGGGTAGCCAGAACCCTCCCCCCCAGGCACAGATGTATAGGGGGTGTTAATAACTGTCCAGTGTAGTCAGCTCACTCCCCCTGGGCAAAGATGTATATGGGGTATAAATAACCCAGTGTAGGGTAATCAGATCCCTCCCCAGGCACAGATGTATAGGGGGTATAAATAACAGTCTAGTGTAGTCAGCACCCTCCCCCTGGGCACTGATGTATAGGGGGTATAAATACCCCAGTGTAGGGTAATCAGATCCCTCCCCAGGCACAAATGTAAAGGGGGTATAAATACCAGTCTAAAGTAGTCAGCTCCCTCCCCCTGGGCACAGATGTATAGGGGGTATAAATACTCCAGTGTAGGGTAATCAGATCCCCCCCGGCACAGATGTATAGGGGGTATTAATAAGTCTAAGGTAGTCAGATCCATTCCCCCAGATGTATAGTGGGTATTAATAAGTTGGGTAGTCAGATTCCTCCCCACAGGCACAGATGTATAGGGGTATAAATAACCCAGTATAGGGTAGTCAGATCCCTCCCCCTGGGCACAGATGTATAGGGGGTATAAATAACCCAGTGTAGGGTAGTCAGATCCCTCCCCCTGGGCACAGATGTATAGGGGGTATAAATAACCCAGTGTAGGGTAGTCAAAACCCTCCCCCCCTAGACACAGATTTATAGGGGTATTAATAAATCTAGGGTAGTCAGATCCCTCCCCCCAGGCACAGATGTATAGGGAGTATAAATAACCCAGCGTAGGGTAGTCAGATCCTTCCCCAGGCACAGATGTATAGGGGGTATTAATAACAGTCTAGTGTAGTCGGCTCCCTCCCCTTGGGCACAGATGTATAGGGGTAGAAATAACCGAGTGTAGGGTAGTCAGATCCCTCCCCCTGGGCACAGATGTATAGGGGGTTTAAATAACCCAGTGTAGGGTAGCCAGAACCCTCCCCCCAGGCACAGATGTATAGGGGGTATTAATAAGTCTAAGGTAGTCAGATCCCTCCCCCCAGATGTATAGGGGGTATTAATAAGTTGGGTAGTCAGATCCCTCCCGACAGGCACAGATGTATAGGGAGTATAAATAACCCAGCGTAGGGTAGTCAGATCCCCCCCCAGGCACAGATGTATAGGGGGTATAAATAACCCAGTGTAGGGTAGCCACAGGTGTTAATAACTGTCTAGTGTAGTCAGCTCCCTCCCCCTGGGCAAAGATGTATATGGGGTATAAATAACCCAGTGTAGGGTAATCAGATCCCTCCCCAGGCACAAAAGTATAGGGGGTATAAATAACAGTCTAGTGTAGTCAATTCCCTCCCCCTGGGCACAGATGTATAGGGGGGTATAAATAACCCAGTGTAGGGTAATCAGATCCCTCCCCAAGCACAAATGTATAGGGGGTATAAATAACAGTCTAGTGTAGTCAGCTCCCTCCCCCTGGGCACAGATGTATAGGGGGTATAAATAACCCAGTGTAGGGTAATCAGATCCCCCCCCCGGCACAGATGTATAGGGGGTATTAATAAGTCTAGGGTAGTCAGATCCCTTCCCCCAGATGTATAGGGGGTATTAATAAGTCGGGTAGTCAGATTCCTCCCCACAGGCACAGATGTATAGGGTATAAATAACCCAATGTAGGGTAGTCAGATCCCTCCCCCTGGGCACAGATGTATAGGGGGTATAAATAACCCAGTGTAGGGTAGTCAGAACCCTCCCCCTAGACACAGATTTATAGGGGGTATTAATAAGTCTAGGGTAGTCAGATCCCTCCCCCCAGGCACAGATGAATAGGGAGTATAAATAACTCAGCGTAGGGTAGTCAGATCCCTCCCCAGGCACAGATGTATAGGGGGTATTAATAACAGTCTAGTGTAATCGGCTCCCTCCCCCTGGGCACAGATGTATAGGGGTAGAAATACCAGTGTAGGGTAGTCAGATCCCTCCCCCTGGGCACAGATGTATAGGGGGTATAAATAACCCAGTGCAGGGTAACCAGAACCCTCCCCTCCAGGCACAGATGTATAGGGGGTATTAATAAGTCTAGGGTAGTCAGATCCCTCCCCCCAGATGTATAGGGGGTATTAATAAGTCGGGTAGTCAGATCCCTCCCCACAGGCACAGATGTATAGGGAGTATGAATAACACAGTGTAGGGTAGTCAGATCCCACCCCAGGCACAGATGTATAGGGGTATTAATAACCTCTAGTGTAGTCGGCTCCCTCCCCCTGGGCACAGATGTATAAGATGTATTAGTAACAGTCTAATGTAGTCAGGGCCTTTCCCCCTGGGCACAGATTTATAGGCTGTATTAGTAACAGCCTAATGTAGTCAGGGCCTTTCCCCCTGGGCACAGATGTATAGGGGGTATTAATAACAGTATAATGTAGTCAGCTGCCTCCCCTGGGCACATATGTACAGGGGGTGTTAATAACTGTCTAGTGTAGTCAGCTCCCTCCCCCTCGGCAAAGATGTATATGGGGTATAAATAACCCAGTGTAGGGTAATCAGATCCCTCCCCAGGCACAGATTTATAGGGGTATAAATAACCCAGTGTAGGGTAGTCAGATCCCTTGCACTGGGCACAGATGTATAGGGGGTATAAATAACCCAGTGTAAGGTAGTCAGAACCCTCCCCCCCTAGACACAGATTTATAGGGGGTATTAATAAGTCTAGGGTAGTCAGATCCCTCCCCCCAGGCACAGATGTATAGGGAGTATAAATAACCCAGCGTAGGGTAGTCAGATCCCTCCCCAGGCACAGATGTATAGGGGGTATTAATAACAGTCTAGTGTAGTCGGCTCCCTCCCCCTGGGCACAGATGTATAGGGGTATAAATAACCCAGTGTAGGCTAGTCAGATCCCTCCCTTGGGCACAGATGTATAGGGGGTATAAATAACCCAGTTTAGGGTAGCTAGAACCCTCCCCCCCAGGCACAGATGTATAGGGGGTATTAATAAATCTAGGGTAGTCAGATCCCTCCCCCCAGATGTATAGGGGGTATTAATAAGTCGGGTAGTCAGATCCCTCCCCACAGGCACAGATGTATAGGGAGTATAAATAACCCAGCGTAGGGTAGTCAGATCCCCCCCAAGGCACAGATTTATAGGGGGTATTAATAACAGTCTAGTGTAGTCGGCTCCCTCCCCCTGGGCACAGATGTATAGGGGTAGAAATAACCTAATGTAGGGTAGTCAGATCCCTGCCCCTGGGCACAGATGTATAGGGGGTATAAATTACCCAGTGTAGGGTAGCCAGAACCCTCCCCCCAGGCACAGATGTATAGGGGGTATTAATAAGTCTAGGGTATAAGCTGTATTAGTAACAGTCTAATGTAGTCAGGGCCTTTCCGCCTGGGCACAGATGTATAGGGTGTAATAGTAACAGCCTAATGTAGTCAGCTCCCTCCCCCTGGGCACAGATGTATTGGGGGTGATAATAACTGTCTAATGTAATCAGCTCCCTCTCCCTGGGCACAGATGTATAGGGTGTAATAGTAACAGTCTAATGTAGTCAGGGCCTTTCCCCCTGGGCACAGATGTATAGGGTGTAATTGTAACAGTCTAATGTAGTCAGCTCCCTCCCCTGGGCACAGATGTATAGTGAGAATAAATAACCCAGTCTAATGTAGTCAGCTCCCCCTGGGCACAGATGTATAGGGGGTATTAGTAACAGTCTAATGTAGTCAGCTGCCTCCCCCTGGGCACAGATGTATAAGCTGTATTAGTAACCGCCTAATGTAGTCAGCTCTCTCCCCCTGGGCATAGATGTATAGGGTGTATTAGTAACAGCCTAATGTAGTCAGCTTTCTCCTCCTGGGCACAGATGTATAGGGTGTATTAGTAACAGTCTAATGTAGTCAGCTCCCTCCCCTGAGCACAGATGTATAGTGAGAATAAATAACCCAGTCTAATGTAGTCAGCTCTCTCCCCCTGGGCACAGATGTATAAGGGGTATTAGTAACAGCCTAATGTAGTCAGCTCTCTCCCCCTGGGCACAGATGTATAGGGTGTATTAGTAACAGCCTAATGTAGTCAGCTCTCTCCCCCTGGGCACAGATGCATAAGGGGTATTAGTAACAGCCTAATGTAGTCAGCTCTCTCCCCCTGGGCACAGATGTATAAGGGGTATTAGTAACAGCCTAATGTAGTCAGCTCTCTCCCCCTGGGAACAGATGTATAGGGTGTATTAGTAACAGCCTAATGTAGTCAGCTCTCTCCCCCTGGGCACAGATGTATAGGGTGTATTAGTAACAGTCTAATGAAGGTAATAAAAAACCCAGAAGGGGAGTTTGAAAAGGCGCGCTGAATAACAGTCAGTGAGATGTGTAATCCTGAACCGAAATGGTAGTGACTCTTTGTAATCAGGGCTGCTCCTCTTGATCCCGGAGTGTGGGGTACACTGTTAAAAAGCAAAAACAAGAAGAGGGCGTCTCATCGTGTAATCCTGTTTTGTAAGCGAATATAAGATAATATTATAGAATATCAATTGCTGGACGCAATTGAAAGAATGTACTTGAATAGCACTCAACAGCACAAGGTCAAATAATTACTACTGGTACCATAGGTAATGAAGCCTAAAGAGTGGGGGATTTTAAAACTTAGCTTTTAATATTAATGTTAAAATTGGAGTGTGAAAATTAAAAAGTCACAGACAGTGTGAGAGTCAATGAATGGAACCCTGAGGGAAAATTTCTCTCAGGGATCAAAGGTATGTCTATTCAGAAAAACCTCGGTGTGTTCTCAAGAGGATATAACATAAATCATATATGGGCAAAATAAGCCTAATATATAACTCTGGTTATTTTTTGACATATGTCACAATCGGAGGTATAATTGCCCCTATTAATGCTATGTATGTGGATAGAGGGTATCAATAATGGTAAAATACCACAGTATTGTATATATGGTGCAATTTCCTCTAGGAGATCTGTGTGAGAAATGTTAACATTAACAGTGGCTAGTACACTGTGTCCAGATCCACTTGTGGTAACTACCACCGGAATCTGATACTGTATAGCTGTTCCACGTATCAATACTGCACAGTTGATTACAAGTGCTGGGTCTGTTTCCGTGTAACTTGATGGTGTGGAAACAAGAAATATATAGAAGACAACTTCCAAACTTTAAAACTTATAAACGCTTTATTTGTAACGCGTTTCTCAACCAAAAACACTGGTCGTTTCTTCAGACAAAGAAAAGCGAATGCAAGACATTACAATTAGTGACAATATATACACATGGTGATTACACAGAAGTTGTCTTTCATACTATAGCCAATGGCCAGGGATTTAATTCAAAAGGTGAATAAAAAAGGCGCAATTTAACCATCATTGTATATTAACCCCTTAGAGACTTGTTGTCAGAATAGACTAAACCACATGAAAAAAGTAAAAATCTTTAAAACAAAGAACATTCTTTAAACGTGTGTACTTAACCTATTGTACCCTTAAAATATTAAATCAATGCTTCTTTCAAATAATTATAATAGCGATACATAATTGTCATTATTGTATCAAATAAGTATAACAATGAATATGTGTTTGTACATATTAAATCATTTAATTTAATTTGACATATGGGCTGCAGATCTCCCTCTTCATTGTGTAAAGACACAAAATTGAAGGGGTCAAAATGCACTCCGCAAGCTTAAATCCCGTTGGTAGGAGATATGTAATTAAATAGAGATAAACCCAAGAGGACTAGACCTATCTAATAGAAACTATCTGTTATGGACATTATGTTAATTGTACTCATGGATGTGTGTTAATCTGTATCTATATAGGGGATGTGTGTGTACCTCTTACTAGAATGCATAATCATACGTGTTATAATACTACACGCAACGGTGTATTTCTAAATTTTGGTATGATTATCAAAAATGTATATATCTTAAAACTAAAAAAAACAAATAGAAGCCCAAAAAGAAATATCTTTGCCTAATGAAAGCAAATTATCAATGAAAAGTGATACTTCATAGATCGTATCAGAAATATACTTGTATCTGAATTGAATAACTGCATTTCAAAATCATAATGATGACTCAGAAACAATATGTGTAATATTAAAGCAATGTGTAAATGTATGTTGTGAATTCTTAATATCTAGTTTATTAGTTATATGAAATGTTTTCCAAATGTCAGAGTTGACAGACAATGATCTTTAGTCCATCAAGGATGCGACTTATATTGAATGGTATTTTTAATACCTATTGAAAAAGCAAGATATCGTTGTAGTGTACATTTGACTAATTTCATATCATATCAAAATGATTATATGTTATATAAAATATATTATGTAAAATGTAATATTAAATTGTTTATGTGTGTGGATGTGTGTGGTGAAAGTAATGACGTACCGGTTTATAATAATGAAGTGTAGAAAAATATTTTGACTTGTTAGTGTCCTGGAAACACTGACAGCTGTAAGCGATTTTGGTAATGTCAATAAGAAAGATACTGAATATGATGTTGATCTTACTGAATAGTTCTATATGATAACAACTATCTAAGTATTCTGAAAATATGAAATAAACTATCAAATTAAACAGTATGTTATTTTGTCTGAATCCTGGTTATTTATGGGATCTACTGATTTTCTGTTTTTATAGGGGATCTATCAATTGAAAGCTGCCAGATCCAAATTGGCATTAAGCCCAAATGGATATAGAGTCTTCAATCTGTAGATTCAATATGTCTCCCACTGTCTGAGCTTGATTAACCTATTATAAATCGGATGATTTTGAAACAAAATCTATTGGAATATATTTGAAGATGTAAGGGTTCCCATTATGTTTAGTTAAACAGTGATTGGGTATGCTGTTTAATTTTATTCTTTTTGCAATTTTGGTGATGTTCCCCCCATCTGGTTCTCAGTTTCCTAGAGGTGCGGCCTACATATTGTAGGCCACAAAGACACTCCATTAAATAAACTACAAAGGAGGATTCACAGTTGAAGAAACCTGGGATCTGAAATGACTCCCCCGTGTCAGCTCCCTCCCCTGGGAACAGATGTATAGGGGGTGTTAATAACTGTCTAATGTAGTCAGCTCCCTCCTCCTGGGCACAGATGTATAGGGTGTATTAATAACAGTCTAATGTAGTCAGGGCCTTTCCCCCTGGGCACAAATGTATAGGGTGTAATAGTAACAGTCTAATGTAGTCAGCTCCCTCCCCCTGGGCACAGATGTGTAGGGGGTATTAATAACAGTCTAATATAGTCAGAGCCCTCCCCTGTGCACAGATGTATAGTGAGAATAAATAACCCAATCTAATGTAGTCAGTTCCCCCCTGGGCACAGATGTATAGGGGGTATTAATAACAGTCTAATGTAGTCAGCTGCCTCCCCTGGGCACAGATGTATAACGGGTGTTAATAACTATCTAGTGTAGTCAGCTCCCTCCCCCTGGGCAAAGATGTATATGGGGTATAAATAACCCAGTGTAGGGTAATCAGATCCCACCCAGGCACAAAAGTATAGGGGGTATAAATAACAGTCTAGTGTAGTCAGCTCCCTCCCCCTGGGCACAGATGTATAGGGGGTATAAATAACCCAGTGTAGGGTAATCAGATCCCCCCGGCACAGATGTATAGGGGCTATTAATAAGTCTAGGGTAGTCAGATCCCTCCCCCTGGATGTATAGGGGGTATTAATAAGTCGGGTAGTCAGATCCCTCCCCCTGGATGTATAGGGGGTATTAATAAGTCGGGTAGTCAGATCCCTCTCCACAGGCACAGCTGTATAGAGGTATAAATAACCCAGTGTAGGGTAGTCAGATCCCTCCCCACAGGCACAAATGTATAGGGGGTATAAATAACCCAGTGTAGGGTAGTCAGAACCCTCCCCCCCCAGACACAGATTTATAGGGGGTATTAATAAGTCTAGGGTAGTCAGATCCCTCCCCCTGGATGTATAGGGAGTATTAATAAGTCGGGTAGTCAGATCCCTCCCCACAGGCATAGATGTATAGAGGTATAAATAACCCAGTGTAGGGTAGTCAGATCCCTCCCCCTGGATGTATAGGGGGTATTAATAAGTCGGGTAGTCAGATTCCTCCCCACAGGCACAGATGTATGGGGGTATAAATAACCCAGTGTAGGGTAGTCAGATCCCTCCCCTGGGCACAGATGTATAGGGGGTATAAATAACCCAGTGTAAGGTAGTCAGAACCCTCCCCCCCTAGACACAGATTTATAGGGGTATTAATAAATCTAGGGTAGTCAGATCCCTCCCCCCGGCACAGATGTATAGGGAGTATAAATAACCCAGCGTAGGGTAGTCAGATCCTTCCCCAGGCACAGATGTATAGGGGGTATTAATAACAGTCTAGTGTACTTGTATCCCTCCCCCTGGGCACAGATGTATAGGGGTATAAATAACCCAGTGTAGAGTAGTCAGATCCCTCCCCCTGGGCACAGATGTATAGGGGGTATAAATAACCCAGTGTAGGGTAACCAGAACCCTCCCCAGGCACAACAGTATAGGGAGTATAAATAACAGTCTAGTGTAGTCAGCTCCCTCCCCCTGGGCACAGATGTATAAGGGGTATAAATAACCCAGTGTAGGGTAATCAGATCCCTCCCCAGGCACAAATGTATAGGGGGTATAAATAACAGTCTAGTGTAGTCAGCTCCCTCCCCCTGGGCACAGATGTATAGGGGGTATAAATAACCCAGTGTAGGGTAATCAGATCCCCCCGGCACAGATGTATAGGGGGTATTAATAAGACTAGGGTAGTCAGATCCCTTCCCCCCAGATGTATAGGGGGTATTAATAAGTTGGGTAGTCAGATTCCTCCCCACAGGCACAGATGTATGGGGGTATAAATAACCCAGTGTAGGGTAGTCAGATCCCTCCCCTGGGCACAGATGTATAGGGGGTATAAATAACCCAATGTAAGGTAGTCAGAACCCTCCCCCCCTAGACACAGATTTATAGGGGTATTAATAAATCTAGGGTAGTCAGATCCCTCCCCCCAGGCACAGATGTATAGGGAGTATAAATAACCCGGCATAGGGTAGTCAGATCCCTCCCCAGGCACAGATGTATAGGGGGTATTAATAACAGTCTAGTGTAGTCGGCTCCCTCCCCCTAGGCACAGATGTATAGGGGTATAAATAACCCAGTGTAGGGTAGTCAGATCCCTCCCCCTGGGCACAGATGTATAGGGGGTATAAATTACCCAGTGTAGGGTAGCCAGAACGCTCCCCCCCCAGGCACAGATGTATAGGGGGTATTAATAAGTCTAGGGTAGTCAGATCCCTCCTCCCAGATGTATAGGGGGTATTAATAAGTCGGGTAGTCAGATCCCTCCCCACAGGCACAGATGTATAGGGAGTATAAATAACCCAGCATAGGGTAGTCAGATCCCTCCCCAGGCACAGGTGTATAGGGGGTATTAATAACAGTCTAGTGTAGTCGGCTCCCTCGCCCTGGGCACAGATGTATAGGGGGTATAAATAAACCAGTGTAGGGTAGTCAGATCCCTCCTCCCAAGGCACAGATGTATAGGGGGTATTAATAAGTCTAGGATAGTCAGATCCCTTCCCCCAGGCACAGATGTATATGGAGTCTAAATAACCCAGCGTAGGATAGTCAGATCCCTCCCCAGGCACAGATGTAATGGGGGTATTAATAACAGTCTGGTGTAGTCGGCTCCCTCCCCCTGGGCACAGATGTATAGGGGTATAAATAACCCAGAGTAGGGTAGTCAGATCCCTCCCCAGGCACAAAAGTATAGGGGGTATAAATAACAGTCTAATGTAGTCAGCTCCCTCCCCCTGGGCACAGATGTATAGGGGGTATAAATAACCCAGTGGAGGGTAGTCAGAACCCTCCCCCCCAGACACAGATTTATAGTGGGTATTAATAAGTCTAGGGTAGTCAGATCCCTCCCCCAGATGTATAGGGGGTATTAATAAGTCGGGTAGTCAGATCCCTCCCCACAGGCACAGATGTATAGGGGTATAAATAACCCAGTGTAGGGTAGTCAGATCCCTCCCCCTGGGCACAGATGTATAGGGGGTGTAAATAACCCAGTGTAGGGTAGTCAGAACCCTTCCCCCAGGCACAGATGCATAGGGGGTATTAATAAGTCTAGGGTAGTCAGATCCCTCCCCCCAGATGTATAGGGGGTATTAATAAGTCTAGGGTAGTCAGATTTCTCCCCCAGATGTAGAGGGGGTATTAATAAGTCTAGGGTAGTCAGATCCCTCCCCCCAGGCACAATGTATAGGGGGAATAAATAACCCAGCGTAGGGTAGTCAGATCTCTCCCTCCAGGCACAGATGTATAGATGGTATAAATCACCCATTGTAGGGCATTCAGGACACTTCACCTGGGCAGATTTATAGAAAGGATAAATAACCCAGCCTAGGGAAGTAAGACCCTCCTACACGTGTTCATAGACAGAATTAATAACCCAATCTCTGGAAAGCTCTAATTGAAATCCTCCATAAATAATTCATATTAATAAAAATACAACAGAATTGTAATATGTAATCACTTTTCCTCTAAAGTATTTCTGAAAATTGTTCTTGGTCCACACTGCCTAGAGGCTGGAGCTCAAATTCTGTAAACAAAGTATGTTGCAAAATGCTGCAGATTACCTGACCTGGCTACATGCTATACTGTAAGGTCTGAACAGTGCACAGTCATTTACCACAATTGGCTGTAGACTACAGTTTTCAAGTTATTTTTTCCTGGATTGCAAAGGGTTAATTTTAAATGGATATATAAGTGCATCGGAGCTCTTTGCAGTTAAAGGGACACTGAACCCAAAATTTTTCTTTCATGATTCAGATAGAGCATGACATTTTAAGCAACTTTCTAATTTACTCCTATTATCAAATTTTCTTCATTCTCTTGGTATCTTTATTTGAAATGGAAGAATGTAAGTTCAGATGCAGGCCCATTTTTGGTGAACAACCTGGGTTGCCCTTGCCGATTGGGGGATAAATTCATCCACCAATAAAAAGTGCTGTCCAGACTACTGAACCAAAAAATTGATAATAGGAGTAAATTAGAAAGTTGCTTAAAATTGCATGCTCTATCTGATTCACGAATGAAAAATTTGGGTTCAGTGTCCCTTTAAGTAGATGAAAATTTGTAAAAACATATTTATGCAATATTCATTTTTAATGAAGTGTTATATTGTGTATTTACTGTAAATATTTCACCTTCCAATGTTCCTTACATAGCAGAATATGTTCTATGTATTTATATATATATATATATATATATATATATATAATGTATTTATTTATATAAAGGTATAGATACTGTATATACAGATGTATAGATATTTACAGAGATATAAATATATATCTGTATATATCTATACCTTTATATAAATAAATAAAATATATATTTTTTTTACGAATAAATATTACATATTTGTGTATGCGCAGAACATTGGAATGTGAAATATTAATATTTCTATGTGCGGTTAGCACTGTCAGATGATCTGTGAATGTTATTAAATAATATATATATATATATATATATATATATATATATATACACATATTATTATTTAATATATATAGATGGGTATACACCAAATAATTCATTTTATTTGTAAAAATCCAGTATGAAATGGTTTTCACTGTGTGTAATGTGACCCCACTACTTTTGATTACACAGGATGAATCATAATGGTCACTGTATAAGCAAAAAAAACCTCCTAGCTATAAAACATTTGGTGATCAGAGAAATGGTTAATCTTTATAGCTATATATTCCAGGTTTTAGATAAGATACGCTTCTCCTAATTAAGATAGCATTTACATTGCTTCAAAAGGAATGGCCATGTTTATTTTGTATGTTATAAATCTTGGATCAAGCGTGATGATTCCCCTTCCTGGTGGACAGGACATAGGAGAGCCAGATTGTAAGATAGATAACCCCTGCAGGGATATATATTGACACAATGTCAGAGAAATAGCTGGATTTCTTGTGCAACTCAATTATCTTTTCAAACAAAGATAAACATAGTACCTAAGTTACAGGAACCCTTTGGTTGGTATAGTCAATGGTCTGTGCTTTAGGGAAGAATATGCTCAAGAGTCTTTTGAAATCCCCCACCAAATCTTTCTGATCTGAAAAGAAACAAATGCTAACAGACATATGTAATAACAACGCAATGGCTCATTGAATCGATTGAAGCTTAATGAGATGCAAAGACTCATAACTGCTGACATTTGAATATACGTAACTCAGACATACGTCTGGGGGAGGAAAAAGTCTCATTGACTTAAAGATAAACACATTTTTTTTCTATTTTTTCCAGAAATCTAATGAAAATTATAGGAACAACTGATGTAATGGGATATCTGGATGAATATCTGTATAATGAATGTATAAATGCTAGGTTTCATATGAATATGGATATTTGTGGACCTAAAAAGCAATAATTAATAGTAACATTTTAGATAAATGCTGCAAATAGATTTATACATATTTGACAATTTTTCCCTTTATTTCACAGGAAAACAAGAGGTCCTTAATCATAAAAACAGACATACGGATATTTTATATTTTAACATAAAAATTAATAACCCTATTATTTTTATTTCAGATCTGCATAGACAAAATTCATGCATTCAGGATTTATTAGAAATATGAAATATATTATATTCATGTTGGAATGCAGTGCAGTACTGAATATGAAATATGCTGTGTTTGTATATAAATGTGGGGAAATGCCCTGGTGACATTTTAAATGGATTTTAAGCTAATCAGTTAGCAGTATAAATTACTGTGATATAATATAATGTTAAAAACATAATGTGTTTGGTATCGGGGTAATCAGAAAAATGATATGATACTACCCCATCTATAATTAATATTGTGATTTATAAATGCAATAAATTATAGTATGTTTAATATAATCATTGTATGGGAAGATATTTGAACTGACAGTGTGGGATAAATGTTAGAAATGATTAAATGAATCTGTTTGTTTGTCATGCTGCCCCCCGAAGGCCAGAATCCAGTATAACAGTCAAAAGATTTGACTGTTAAAAGATGCGTTTCCATAGTAACAATACATTGCATAGGACCAATCAGAGCGATGCTTCCCAAGTGACCAATGGGATAATCAGTTTCTGCAAGGGCCTCCCACATGGTTTCATCAATGATTGAAAACACATATAAGGCAAGAGAGAGCAAAAGGACCAGGCTGCTGACCTTGAGTGATAACTGACTGCTGGGCGTGACTACCTTTTCTCATTGATTGCAAAAAGCATAATTTATGCTTACCTGATAAATTTATTTCTCTTGTAGTGTATCCAGTCCACGGATCATCCATTACTTGTGGGATATTCTCCTTCCCAACAGGAAGTTGCAAGAGGATCACCCACAGCAGAGCTGCTATATAGCTCCTCCCCTCACTGCCATATCCAGTCATTCGACCGAAACAAGACGAGAAAGGAGAAACCATAGGGTGCAGTGGTGACTGTAGTTTAATTAAAATTTAAACCTGCCTTAAAAGGACAGGGCGGGCCGTGGACTGGATACACTACAAGAGAAATAAATTTATCAGGTAAGCATAAATTATGTTTTCTCTAGTTAAGTGTATCCAGTCCACGGATCATCCATTACTTGTGGGATACCAATACCAAAGCTAAAGTACACGGATGATGGGAGGGACAAGGCAGGAACTTAAACGGAAGGAACCACTGCCTGTAGAACCTTTCTCCCAAAAACAGCCTCCGAAGAAGCAAAAGTGTCAAATTTGTAAAATTTTGAAAAGGTGTGAAGCGAAGACCAAGTCGCAGCCTTGCAAATCTGTTCAACAGAGGCCTCATTTTTAAAGGCCCAGGTGGAAGCCACAGCTCTAGTAGAATGAGCTGTAATCCTTTCAGGGGGCTGCTGTCCAGCATTCTCATAGGCTAAGCGTATTATGCTCCGAAGCCAAAAGGAGAGAGAGGTTGTCGAAGCTTTTTGACCTCTCCTCTGTCCAGAGTAAACGACAAACAGGGCAGATGTTTGACGAAAATCTTTAGTAGCCTGTAAGTAAAACTTCAAGGCACGGACTACGTCCAGATTATGCAAAAGACGTTCCTTCTTTGAAGAAGGATTAGGACACAATGATGGAACAACAATCTCTTGATTGATATTCCTGTTAGAAACCACCTTAGGTAAAAACCCAGGTTTGGTACGCAGAACTACCTTGTCTGAATGAAAAATCAGATAAGGAGAATCACAATGTAAGGCAGATAACTCAGAGACTCTTCGAGCCGAGGAAATAGCCATCAAAAACAGAACTTTCCAAGATAAGAGTTTAATATCAATGGAATGAAGGAGTTCAAACAGAACTCCCTGAAGAACTTTAAGAACCAAGTTTAAGCTCCACGGGGGAGCAACAGTTTTAAACACAGGCTTAATCCTAACCAAAGCCTGACAAAATGCCAGGACGTCTGGAACTTCTGCCAGACGCTTGTGCAAAAGAATAGACAGAGCAGAGATCTGTCCTTTTAAAGAACTAGCTGATAAGACTTTGTCCAAACCCTCTTGGAGAAAGGACAATATCCTAGGAATCCTAACCTTACTCCATGAGTAACTCTTGGATTCACACCAATAAAGATATTTACGCCATATCTTATGGTAGATTTTCCTGGTGACAGGCTTCCGAGCCTGTATTAAGGTATCAATGACTGACTCGGAGATGCCACGCCTTGATAGAATCAAGCGTTCAATCTCCATGCAGTCAGTCTCAGAGAAATTAGATTTGGATGATTGAAAGGACCTTGTATTAGAAGGTCCTGCCTCAGAGGCAGAGTCCATGGTGGAAGAGATGACATGTCCACTAGGTTTGCATACCAGGTCCTGCGTGGCCACGCAGGCGCTATCAGAATCACCGATGCTCTCTCCTGTTTGATTTTGGCAATCAGTCGAGGGAGCAGAGGAAACGGTGGAAACACATAGGCCAGGTTGAAGAACCAAGGAGCTGCTAGAGCTAGAGCTGCTAGAGCATCTATCAGCGTTGCTCCCGGGTCCCTGGACCTGGATCCGTAACATGGAAGCTCCCCCGGATGAAAAGTCTGACGACTTAGAAAATCCGCCTCCCAGTTCTCTACGCCTGGGATGTGGATCGCTGACAGATGGCAAGAGTGAGACTCTGCCCAGCGAATTATCTTTGAGACTTCTAACATCGCTAAGGAACTCCTGGTTCCCCCTTGATGGTTGATGTAAGCCACAGTCGTGATGTTGTCCGACTGAAATCTGATGAACTTCAGTGTTGCTAACTGAGGCCAAGCTAGAAGAGCATTGAATATTGCTCTTAACTCCAGAATATTTATTCTGGAGTTAAAATAAAACCTTGTTGAATAAACATTTTCTTAAGGTAACCCTCCAATTTTTTATCCATTGGATCTGAAAAAGCACAACTGTTCTCAACCGGGATAGTGGTACGCTTTGCTAAAGTAGAAACTGCTCCCTCCACCTTAGGGACCGTCTGCCATAAGGCCCGTGTAGTGGCGTCTATTGGAAACATTTTTCTAAATATATGAGGTGGGGAAAAGGGCACACCGGGTCTATCCCACTCCTTGCTAATAATTTCTGTAAGCCTTTTAGGTATAGGAAAAACGTCAGTACACACCGGCACCGCATAGTATCTATCCAGCCTACACAATTTCTCTGGAATTGCAACTGTGTTACAGTCATTCAGAGCAGCTAATACCTCCCCAAGCAATACACGGAGGTTCTCAAGCTTAAATTTAAAATTAGAAATCTCTGAATCAGGTTTCCCCGAGTTAGAGATGTCACCCACAGACTGAAGCTCTCCGTCCTCATGTTCTGCATACTGTGACGCAGTATCAGACATGGCTCTAACAGCATTTGCGCGCTCTGTATCTCTCCTAACCCCAGAGCTATCGTGCTTGCCTCTTAATTCAGGCAATCTAGATAATACCTCTGACAGGGTATTATTCATGATTGCAGCCATGTCCTGCAAGGTAATCGCTATGGGCGTCCCTGATGTAATTGGCGCCATATTAGCGTGCGTCCCCTGAGCGGGAGGCAAAGGGTCTGACACGTGGGGAGAGTTAGTCGGCATAACTTCCCCCTCGACAGAACCCTCTGGTGATAATTCTTTTATAGATAAAGACTGATCTTTACTGTTTAAGGTGAAATCAATACATTTAGTACACATTCTCCTATGGGGCTCCACCATAGCTTTCAAACATAATGAACAAGTAGGTTCCTCTGTGTCAGACATGTTTAAACAGAATAGCAATGAGACTAGCAAGCTTGGAAAACACTTTAAAACAAGTTTACAAGCAATATAAAAAAACGTTACTGCGCCTTTAAGAAACACAAATTTTCCCAAATTTTGAAATAACAGTGAAAAAATGCAGTTACACTAACGAAATTTTTACAGTGTATGTAATAAGTTAGCAGAGCATTGCACCCACTTGGAAATGGATGATTAACCCCTTAATACCAAAAACGGAATAACAAATGACAAAAACGTTTTTTAAACAGTCACAACAACTGCCACAGCTCTACTGTGGCTTTTTACCTCCCTCAATACGACTTTTGAAGCCTTTTGAGCCCTTCAGAGAAGTCCTGGATCATGCAGGAAGAAGCTGGATGTCTGTGTCTGTAATTTTTGCTGTGCAAAAAAAACGCCAAAATAGGCCCCTCCCACTCATATTACAACAGTGGGAAGCCTCAGGGAACTGTTTCTAGGCAAAATTCAAGCCAGCCATGTGGAAAAAACTAGGCCCCAATAAGTTTTATCACCAAACATATGTAAAAAACGATTAAACATGCCAGCAAACGTTTTAAAATACACTTTTATAAGAGTATGTATCTCTATTAATAAGCCTGATACCAGTCGCTATCACTGCATTTAAGGCTTTACTTACATTACTTCGGTATCAGCAGCATTTTCTAGCAAATTCCATCCCTAGAAAAATATTTTAACTGCACATACCTTATTACAGGAAAACTTGCACGCTATTCCCCCTCTGAAGTTACCTCACTCCTCAGAATATGTGAGAACAGCAAAGGATCTTAGTTACTTCTGCTAAGATCATAGAAAACGCAGGCAGATTCTTCTTCTAAATACTGCCTGAGATAAACAGTACACTCCGGTACCATTTAAAAATAACAAACTTTTGATTGAAGAAATAAACTAAGTATAAAACACCACAGTCCTCTTACGACCTCCATCTTAGTTGAGAGTTGCAAGAGAATGACTGGATATGGCAGTGAGGGGAGGAGCTATATAGCAGCTCTGCTGTGGGTGATCCTCTTGCAACTTCCTGTTGGGAAGGAGAATATCCCACAAGTAATGGATGATCCGTGGACTGGATACACTTAACAAGAGAAATTTACTTATTTTTCTTCTGAGATGAAACAAGAAGTTTTTGGTAACTGAATTATCGATTTTGGTCATTTTGGTAAAGTATAAAAAAAGGTTGCTAATTACAGGTAATATTTTAAAACAATATATATGCATAGTCACTGCAGTTAAATTACAACTGATAGACTCAATGAGCATTATTTGTATTTTAAAACTTGTGTTTGATAGTCCTATATAGTGTTAAACTTGCCTTTTATATGCTAAGTTTTAATTGTAAGTAACTAAGGCCTAGATTTGGAGTTTGGCGTTAGCCATGAAAACCAGCGTTAGAGGCTCCTAACGCTGGTTTTAGGCTACCGCCGGTATTTGGAGTCAGTGATTAAAGGGTCCTCTTCTTCCGGCGTCTCCCGACGAATGACGGTTCCTTTAAGGGACGTCATCCAAGATGGCGTCCCTCGAATTCCGATTGGCTGATAGGATTCTATCAGCCAATCGGAATTAAGGTAGGAATATTCTGATTGGCTGATGGAATCAGCCAATCAGAATCAAGTTCAATCCGATTGGCTGATCCAATCAGCCAATCAGATTGAGCTCGCATTCTATTGGCTGATCGGAACAGCCAATAGAATGCAAGCTCAATCTGATTGAGCTCGCATCCTATTGGCTGATCGGAATTCGAGGGACGCCATCTTGGATGACGTCCCTTAAAGGAACCGTCATTCGTCGGGAGACGCCGGAAGAAGAGGATGGATCCGCGTCGGCTGCTTCAACATGGACCCGCTCCGCACCGGATGGAAGAAGATCGAAGATGCCGCTTGGATGAAGATGTTTGCCGGTCCGGATGTCCTCTTCTTGCCGGATAGGAGGAAGACTTTGGACCCTCTTCTGGACTTCTTCAGTGGATGTCTAGCCCCCGCTTGGGTTGGATGAAGATATCGGAGCCAGGACCGATCGGTGATACCCGGTGAGGTGAAGACAAGGTAGGAAGATCTTCAGGGGCTTAGTGTTAGGTTTATTTAAGGGGGGTTTGGGTTAGATTAGGGGTATGTGGGTGGTGGGTTGTAATGTTGGGGGGCTTGGGTATTGTATGTTTTTTTTTACAGGCAAAAGAGCTGATTTTCTTGGGGCATGCCCCGCAAAGGGCCCTGTTCAGGGCTGGTAAGGTAAAAGAGCTTTTAAATTTATTAATTTAGAATAGGGTAGGGCATTTTTTTATTTTGGGGGTCTTTGTTATTTTATTAGGGGGCTTAGAGTAGGTGTAATAAGTTTAAAATTGTTGTAATATTTTTCTTATGTTTGTAAATATTTTTTTATTTTTTGTAACAGTTCTTTTTTATTTTTTGTACTTTAGTTAGTTTATGTAATTGTAGTTATTTGTAGAAATTGTATTTAATTTATTTATTGATAGTGTAGTGTTAGGTTTTATTGTAGGTAATTGTAGGTATTTTATTTAATTAATTTATTGATAGGGTAGTGTTAGGTTTAATTATAACTTAGGTTAGGACTTATTTTACAGGTAATTTTGTTATTATTTTCACTAGGTAACTATTAAATAGTTCTTAACTATTTAATAGCTATTGTACCTAGTTAAAATAATTACAAAGTTGCCTGTAAAATAAATATTAATCCTAAAATAGCTACAATGTAATTATAATTTATATTGTAGCTATATTAGGATTTTTTTTACAGGTAAGTATTTAGCTTTAAATAGGAATAATTTATTTAATAAGAGTTAATTAATTTCGTTAGATTTAAATTATATTTAACTTAGGGGGGTGTTAGTGTTAGGGTTAGACTTAGCTTTAGGGGTTAATACATTTATTAGAATAGCGGTGAGTTCCGGTCGGCAGATTAGGGGTTAATAATTGAAGTTAGGTGTCGGCGATGTTAGGGAGGGCAGATTATGGGTTAATACTATTTATGATAGGGTTAGTGAGGCGGATTAGGGGTTAATAACTTTATTATAGTAGCGCTCAGGTCCGCTCGGCAGATTAGGGGTTAATAAGTGTAGGCAGGTGTCGGCGACATTGAGGGGGGCAGATTAGGGGTTAATAAATATAATATAGTGGTCGGCGGTGTTAGGGGCAGCAGATTAGGGGTACATAAGGATAACGTAGGTGGCGGCGCTTTGCGGTCGGCAGATTAGGGGTTAATTATTGTAAGTAGCTGGCGGCGACGTTGTGGGGGGCAGGTTAGGGGTTAATAAATATAATATAGGGATCGGCGGTGTTAGGGGCAGCAGATTAGGGGTACATAGGGATAATGTAAGTTGCGGCGGTTTACGGAGCGGAAGATTAGGGGTTAATAATATAATGCAGGGGTCAGCGATAGCGGGGGCGGCAGATTAGGGGTTAATAAGTGTAAGGTTAGGGGTGTTTAGACTCGGGGTACATGTTAGAGTGTTAGGTGCAGACGTAGGAAGTGTTTCCCCATAGGAAACAATGGGGCTGCGTTAGGAGCTGAACGCTGCTTTTTTGCAGGTGTTAGGTTTTTTTTCAGCTCAAACAGCCCCATTGTTTCCTATGGGAGAATTGTGCACGAGCACGTTTTTGAGGCTGGCCGCGTCCGTAAGCAACTCTGGTATCGAGAGTTGCATTTGCGGTAAAAATGCTCTACGCTCCTTTTTTGGAGCCTAACGCAGCATTTTTTGGGACTCTCGATACCAGAGTTAATTTTATGGTGCGGCCAGAAAAAAGCCCGCGTAGCGTTAACAGCCCATCTACCGCCAAACTCCAAATCTAGGCCTAAGAATTTAATTCAGCTCAGATAAATTGGCATAGAGTTTGGTTATTGGCGCAAATAATATATACAATTTCTTATGTTTTAAATTGGAATTATATAGGATAATTTGTGGCTAAATAGCTGATTGTATTGTTGAATGTTTAGTGGCTTATATTTTAATCTCATTGTGTTTAATTGAATAAAATCCAATTGTGAATAAGGCTAGCTCTAAAGGTAAACTTTTATGAACTTTTGCATAGCATATTTTAATAGTTTTAAACGTGTATACAGGGAGTGCAGAATTATTAGGCAAGTTGTATTTTTGAGGATTAATTTTATTATTGAACAACAACCATGTTCTCAATGAACCCAAAAAACTAATTAATATCAAAGCTGAATAGTTTTGGAAGTAGTTTTTAGTTTGTTTTTAGTTATAGCTATTTTAGGGGGATATCTTTGTGTGCAGGTGACTATTACTGTGCATAATTATTAGGCAACTTAACAAAAAACAAATATATACCCATTTCAATTATTTATTTTTACCAGTGAAACCAATATAACATCTCAACATTCACAAATATACATTTCTGACATTCAAAAACAAAACAAAAACAAATCAGTGACCAATATAGCCACCTTTCTTTGCAAGGACACTCAAAAGCCTGCCATCCATGGATTCTGTCAGTGTTTTGATCTGTTCACCATCAACATTGCGTGCAGCAGCAACCACAGCCTCCCAGACACTGTTCAGAGAGGTGTACTGTTTTCCCTCCTTGTAAATCTCACATTTGATGATGGACCACAGGTTCTCAATGGGGTTCAGATCAGGTGAACAAGGAGGCCATGTCATTAGATTTTCTTCTTTTATACCCTTTCTTGCCAGCCACGCTGTGGAGTACTTGGACGCGTGTGATGGAGCATTGTCCTGCATGAAAATCATGTTTTTCTTGAAGGATGCAGACTTCTTCCTGTACCACTGCTTGAAGAAGGTGTCTTCCAGAAACTGGCAGTAGGACTGGGAGTTGAGCTTGACTCCATCCTCAACCCGAAAAGGCCCCACAAGCTCATCTTTGATGATACCAGCCCAAACCAGTACTCCACCTCCACCTTGCTGGCATCTGAGTCGGACTGGAGCTCTCTGCCCTTTACCAATCCAGCCACGGGCCCATCCATCTGGCCCATCAAGACTCACTCTCATTTCATCAGTCCATAAAACCTTAGAAAAATCAGTCTTGAGATATTTCTTGGCCCAGTCTTGACGTTTCAGCTTGTGTGTCTTGTTCAGTGGTGGTCGTCTTTCAGCCTTTCTTACCTTGGCCATGTCTCTGAGTATTGCACACCTTGTGCTTTTGGGCACTCCAGTGATGTTGCAGCTCTGAAATATGGCCAAACTGGTGGCAAGTGGCATCTTGGCAGCTGCACGCTTGACTTTTCTCAGTTCATGGGCAGTTATTTTGCGCCTTGGTTTTTCCACACGCTTCTTGTGACCCTGTTGACTATTTTGAATGAAACGCTTGATTGTTCGATTATCACGCTTCAGAAGCTTTGCAATTTTAAGAGTGCTGCATCCCTCTGCAAGATATCTCACTATTTTTTACTTTTCTGAGCCTGTCAAGTCCTTCTTTTGACCCATTTTGCCAAAGGAAAGGAAGTTGCCTAATAATTATGCACAACTGATATAGGGTGTTGATGTCATTAGACCACACCCCTTCTCATTACAGAGATGCACATCACCTAATATGCTTAATTGGTAGTAGGCTTTCGAGCCTATACAGCTTGGAGTAAGACAACATGCATAAAGAGGATGATGTGGTCAAAATATTCATTTGCCTAATAATTCTGCACTCCCTGTAGTATTGACTCATATCCTAGTTCCTACAAATATATTTCAATGTGTTTATAGATATTAACTAATAAAAAGAATTCAGGAATTTATATTAATTTTATGGTTTTAGTATATGCATATTTTATTGGGGTTTATTTTTTTTTTTAAATATTTATTTATATCCAGCACTGAAAAAGGCAACAAATGGTATGTACAACAAAATGTTACAAAATATAATGACAAGAATTGCTACCAAAGACAGCACTGTATTTTCTTCTATGTTCTATTAGCATAGTTACTCCAGATATTACCTATTCTCACTGTCTCCTCATCTAACTTATTATAACTAGTTCCCCTTATATAGCAATTCAACAGATAACAGTATAGTTTTCATAACATATTGGGTTAGATCAAAGTTCTCCAAGAGTCTCTAGTGCTTTGTAGTCCTTTGCAATCAGCAAGTCATTGCAGCTCTATTGTGGGTGAGTCTCTCGTTCGTTATTAGGTTTCATATATCAACAGATTAAATTCCCCCCCTCCCCATTCAGCTCCACTTCCTACTCTCTCCTGATCTAACCCAGCCCAGGGCGCCCCCTCAAGGTTCTATTTCTGTCTCTCATCTCAGTCTCTCCATTGGTTTATTACCTTGTTGATTGGGAAGTTTAGAAGATGTTCCATTTGCCCCGTAACTGGGCTTCCAGAACAAACTCTGAGTTTTTGAGTGGGTGCAGGATTTGTCTCTGATGTGTTAAGTCTAAGCTGTGAATTAAGGGTTCCCATTTGTTGAGAAAGTGTTTAGTTCGTTTTATGATGTCACCCTGTGTATCTACTTGTTCACGAATCATTTGCTGTTGTAATTCTAGTTTGAGGTGTGTGAGTGTTGGTGGGTCAGGCTCTATCCACTTCTTGAAGATGAGCTTTCTGGCAAACATTATGACATTATGAATAAACATCATATGTTTGTTTGTGTCCGACTGTGTGTGGAGGAATACCACCGCGTGAATGTTCAGGTCTATGTTCCCTCCCGTAACTCTCATTGCCCACTTATGTGCCATGTTCCAGAATCTTGTGAGTTTTGGGCATTGCCATATCATATGGAGTATGTTGGGGTTTGGGTGAGCGCATTTTGGACAAAGTCCCGAAGTCTCAGGACTCCATTTGTGAAACATCTTTGGTGTTATGTATGCATTATGTAATAGCTTTGTATGCGACTCCCGGATGTCATTTGATAATGATGCCTTCCTCACCTTTGAGACACTTTGTTCAATGAGTTGGTCTGTAATTGGGTGTTCAGTCCAAGTGCTCCATTTATGTTGGATTTGATCCCTAGTAGCCTTATTAGTTACCGTTTGGAGTGCTTTGTAAGTATGTGAGATTGAGGTCAGTCCTCCTCTTGTCAGAGTCAGTAGCTTGTATAGTTCGCAGTTGGTGTCCGGCGTGTCTCCCATCCCCAAAATGCTTTGTACATAGTGTCTTGTCTGTAGGTATTGGGGTTTATTTTAAAGAATAATTATTAAATATATTGCGTTATAACCCGGCCATATACTGACAGTACACTTGAGAATATGTAATTGGGTTTGCCCAAGAGTGAGGGTGTTAGTTATTTTTTTTCTCCACTGATTTCTATTTGCGCTGGTCGGGATAGTGCAAGAGCGAAAAGTTTACTTTCAACTCATAATACGAGTGCCACCCGACAAGTGCAAAAAAACCTTACTTCTAGCGCAATTATTGCTTGAGCAAAAGATACCAAAAGATACCAAAAATAAAAAGCAAATTTGACTATAGAAATAAAAACTGTATGCTCTATCTGAATCATGAAAGAAAATATTGGGGTTTACGTCCCTTTAATTTAAAAAAATATGAGCATTGTAAAGCCCACAATTTTCATAGTTAAATTACAGGAAAAGGGAACAAAATAAATAATAAAAGTATATTGCACCAAACTGCATAATTAAACATTTTATATTACAATCTCAGTGTAGAAGGTCCCTTTTTATCAGTCAGACTTTCCTTACGAAGTGCATCTCACAGCTTTTTGTTGGGTTTTGAAATTCAAACCCATCTCAATGTATTTGAGTTCCCTGCAATAAACCATTCGTCTAATGATTTTCAAATGCATTGGTGCCATAAAAACGTGTGCATGGGGACATTTAACAGCTATTCCAGTCCAGCAAAAACAAATTTTCCCTTTTCAAAGGTACCTACGTTGGAGGAGTTGTGCCAGTTTCAAGTTGCATTTGTTAGCTGTCCATGCAGCTTTTTTTCTTGTGTTAAAAATTCTTAAGTAAACACTAAGTTCAAAGTGCTTTTAAAGTGAATGTCAACTTTCATGATAAAGTTTCTTGGTTTTTAAAAAAAACTATTAAAAACATCCCATTTCCTTACATTAAACTCCCTCCTTGACCCACTGCAGTCTGGATTTTGCCCCCTTCACTCAACAGAGACAGCAATTGTTAAAGGGACAGTAAACACCAGAATTTTTGTTGTTTAAAAATGTAGATAATCCCTTTATTACCCATTCCCCAGTTTTGCATAACCAACACAGTTATAATAATATACTTTTTACCTCTGCGATTACCTTGTATCTAAGCCTCTGCAAACTGCCCCCTTATTTCAGTTCTTTTGACAGACATGCATTTTTAGCCAATCAGTGCTGGCTCCTAGGAGCTTCACGTGCCTGAGCTAAATGTTATCTATGTGAACACATGAACTAACGCCCTCTAGTCGTGAAAAACTGTCAAAATGCTTTCAGATTAGAGGCGGCCTTCAAGGTCTAAGAAACTAGCATATGAACCTCCTAGGTTTAGCTTTCAACTAAGAATACCAAGAGAACAAAGCAAAATTGGTAATAAAAGTAAATTGGAAAGTTGTTTAAAATTACATTCCCTATTTAAATCATGAAAGTTTTTTTTTACTTGACTGTCCCTTTAAGGTTACCAACGACCTACTTACAGCAAAATCAAAAGGCCACTTTTCTCTACTTATCCTCCTTGATCTGTCTGATACTCTCCCACCTGTCCCCATCGCTTTGCTCATGATCTCCTCCTCTCTTGTTACCTCCTCACATTCCCGTCTTCAAGATTTCTCCAGATTGGCTCCCATCTTATGGAACTCTCTGCCTCGCTCCACAAGAATCTCCCCTAGTTTTAAAAGCTTCACGTGCTCCCTGAAGACTCCACTATTCAGGGACTCTTACAACCTACACTAACCTTCCTATCTCCACTGCTATCCGCTAAAATCCCATAGCATGTAAGCCTATGAGTCCAGCTGTTTGTTGTTCACCTTCATAAGAGCCGACTACAACAGTGCAACTCTTGGCAGGACCCTCTCTCACCATTTGATCCCTGTAATCGTTTTTATATACCACCTATGTTCATAGCGCTGCGGAACCTGTTGGCGCTCTACAAATACCTGATAATAATAATCACTGATGTGTGGGGGTGAGGATGGTTTCTGCGTTAGACAGGATTGGGGTTGTTTGATTAGCAGGGAGGGGAAGAAAAAGGCATAAGAGGGTGAACATGGGTCTGTGTGTGAGGGAGGGAGTCTGAGAGGGCGAGGAGGTGATAATGTGAAGGTAATAGGGTCTGTGTGATCCTAAGTCTATTTGCTAACCTCTTCATATCAGATGTGCATTACACAGAGCCATTGAGCCCATCCCTTTAAACCAAAGTAATTAAACATTTTCACACATCTGCATTTAACCCCTTATTGTCCTAAACTGAAAGAACAGTTGACTTTTTTCTGCCATAAAACATTCAAACTTTCTTGTCACATTCTGTAGAGAACAGCGTGTGTGTAGAAACTTGTATATTGCTATAAATACAACCAAAAATCAGGATTTCAGCATCTCATTATTATTTAGGAAAATTAATGATTAATAGATTATTCCTGATAACACATTGACAAGGGATCTAATGAAAGCAGAAGACTAATTCTATACCCTGCAGAATCAGGCACCTCAATAAATAATAGATTTAAAACCCCTCTCAAGCAGTTGGGGGGTGCAGTGGCCGGTGAAGCTACCTCCCTGAAATGAGTTTTTGCAGGTTGGGATATCTGAAAATTATATAATAGAAGTAAAAGTTAAAAAGTAAGTTGTTAAAAATTGCATTCTATATCTGAATCGTGAAAGAAAAATTCTGGGTTTCATGTCCCTTTAACCCCATTGGAGAGGGAGCTGGAGATCCTGAGCTTATGCCGCATATAGAACCGGAGCACTGATCCGTATGAAGGCAGATTACAGATCGTTAGACAGTGACACTCCTTTTCACTACAAAGTCAAATGAAACGGGACATTAACAATCAAATTTTAAATGTGCATTAGTGGATTTCAGTTTTGAACAGAAGCATTTTTACAATATGTTTTTATTAGGGAATAAAATGCTTCTAATGGTAATTGGCGCAAATTAAGTAATCACTGACATCATACACAGCCTTAAGGTAGCAAAGATATCAAAATGCGGGACAGCGGACGTAAAAGTTTAAAAATTAACTTTTATAGCACAGTTAAAAATAGCCAAAACAGGGTCAAGAGGCCAGTGCAGTATCGGTCTTATGCGTTTCAGCTTATGCCTTCCTCAGACCGTGCTGCACTGACCTGACAGCCTCATTATAAACATGTGTTCCTGTGACGTCTGTACGTTAACATTTTTAACACTTAATGCACCACACCGTCGTGAACATACCAAATTTTAAGAGAGAATACAGACTAGTTATACATAGAAGGGAGAATAGTCCATGCTAATATGGATCAGATGATATGGCATAATTGTACATTCTTATAAATTCCGTTGCTAGGACACAAATATTTATTTTAAATTGCAGTCAATGGTACCATTCCCAAATATTTTTGATTTCCCTTTACACTTAAGTCTATATGTACTAGGTTCGCCAGTGTAGTGACTTTATATTCTACCTAAATCTTAGTGTGAAAGCACATATTTATAGGTATTCATATCCCCAGTTCCTTTATAAGGTTGCAAAATTAAATACAATACTAGATCACCTTGTTATCTGTTAATTCCTCACCCTATTAGTATGATATCTTGCTCTTTTATGGTGAAGTGCAGTCATACAATATGATATAGAATTGCATCCAAATTTCATTATTTTATTCCCAGAAGTTTATAAGGTCAGCATGTATGTTAAAGGATTACTAACTTTTTATTTTCTAAGGTTAAATGCAATTAACGTTTTGAATATAAACTATAATCTATATATATATATTATATATCTATAATCTTTGTAATGTTTAAAACGAAGCCTCCTTGTTACATAAAATTATATTTTATTTTTTTACGATGACATCACGTCATCCAGCCCACAAATAACCAAACCGCCAATTGTATCCCTGATTTTTGCATATTATTAAAATAAATTATCTCCATTAAACGCATGCACAATAGCATATACCTCCTATCGCATGCGCATATTGCGGCAATCAAGCCGACATCATAGTGTAACAGAACAAAAAAACGCATGCGCATTTTAAATTTTCATCGATTCTAACTCACGCATGCGCAATACATCCAAATAACGCCATCTTACAACTGCAGTTGTCAGCACGGTTTGGGAATCCGTAACGGCTGACATACAAGTGGGTTTGAAAAAATCAATTATTTAAAACATAAATATTTTCAAAACGCTACATATTTAATACAGAATAGACATTAGAAAAAAATAGATTTATATGTATACCCCTGTGTAATTGGCATTTCATTTATGACTACAGTGTCCCTTTAAGTCCCATTGGGGTTGTCGTTCTTAGCTTAAAAATCCAAAAAGCCTCACGCTTCTGTAACCTCTTTTCCCTGTTTCCCCCTCTCCATGGAGTCCTCACATATTCTATCATCTGCCATCTCAAATTTTCTGAATGTTCATAATGGACATATGTAGTATTGTATTTAATTCTGCAACCTTATAAAGGAACTAGATGTAAAAACTAGGTGATAATTTGACTACTGCTTTCTCATACAGAACTTGTGGCTACTTCTCAAGAAAGTCTTAGTAATGGCTGTAAAAAAACTGTGTTTGGTTTTAACATGCTATACAGTGATTTTTGGGATATGAATACCTATAAATGTGTTTTCATACTAAGATTTAGGTAGAATATAAAGTCACTACACTGGCGAACCTAGTACATAAAGGGAAATCAAAAAGATTTGGGAATGGTACCATTGACTGCAATTTTTAATAAATAAAGGTGTATAACACTGTGTCCTAGCAACGGAATTTATAAGAATGTACAATTATGTCATATCGTCTGGTCCGTATTAACATGGACTATTTCCCTTCTATGTATAACTAGTCTGTATTCTCTCTTAAAATAGTATTTGGTGTTCACGACTGAGTGTGGTGCATTAAGTGTTAACAATTTTATTAACGAACAGACGTCACAGGGACACGTTTATAATGAGGCTGTCAGGTCAGTGCAGCACGGTCTATGAGGAAGGCGTAAGCTGAAACGCATAAGACCGATGCTGCACTGGCCTCTTGACCCTGTTTTGGCTATTTTTAACTGTGCAATAAAAGTTCATTTTTAAACTTATACATCTGCTGCCCCGCTTTTTGATTTCTTCGTTACCTTAAGGATTGGGACCCGATACAGCGGTTTGCAGGTGGATGGTTTTTCCTCTATTAGGAAAGTGGGTGGAGCCTAGCCTAAGCATGGAAACGCAACAATTGAATATGCCCCTGTAAGAAGAGTAACATCGCTAGACCCGTAACAAACGAAAGATTGGATACAGACCCATTAGCAGAAGAGCACTACAAACAGTATTAATCGATTATATGGTTTTTATTTGACTTTACTGAACTGACATGAGGATATAGTTGCTTCTTTAATGTGAATTGGGGCTGGGATGTTATATCGCTTTTATACGGAGTATTGCATAGTGGGCACTGTGCGCTATTATAAGGGAATGCGTTTTCTTTGATGTTGATCATACACAGCCACCAGCGTTTGAATACATGTGCAAAGGGCATGAACAGCATATGGGGATATCCCACTGAAACAGTAACTAGTATTAGCAAAACTGCTTCTACTAAAACGTGAAATGCCCATAATGTCTGTAGGGGCTTATTTACTGTAGGAACATGTCACTAAAGATACATGTAAATAATTAATTTTCCTGTAAAATCAGTAGCCACACTTGAAAGGTTTTTTTTTATTAATAGATACAGAAAACAAACAGTAACTGTGTATGAGACACTAGTGCACAATACATTAAAAAGGTGCAAACATAAAGATATGTGTTTTTAATCACACTTACAAATACTTCCCAAACCAATATACAAAGGTCAGCTAAATTAGCCATCTAAAGTGCAAATAAGAACAATTACAGTTTAATTACACCTTATAGTAATCTTATTATTCATATATAACTTCTACCCAATATGGCCGAAAGTGTTAGTGCATATCCTGAAACATAAAAGTGTTTAGTTAACATAGGTGTGGGCTATACCATACATTTTGCAAGTGGCTGAGTTTCTATTAACTCACAATTTTTTTGAGTTTGAGGGGGTGTTCTACCTCCAGAGATGTGGGACAGCTATGGGGGCGAAATTTGCCCCCTCCTATGCCAACCTATTTATGGGTTGGTGGGAGCTGTCCCACATCTTTGGAGATGAAAACCCCATACGCAGCTCCATCACCTTCTGTCGACGCTTTATCGATGATTTGATCTTGATATGGCATGGCGACTATGATGATCTGAGGAACTTCCTAGAGAGCCTTAATGCCAATGATATTGGTCTGAGGTTCACTAGTGAAGTCGAACAAACCAAGATCAATTTCCTGGCTATAGTACTAAAGGGTAACCCTAATGGTACAATTGAGAAAAGCCTATACAGGAAACCCATATCGGGAAATTCTTTATTGCATGCTAGGAGCTGTCACCCTAAGCATGTGCTGTATGCAATAGCAAAGGGACAGCTCATGCGAGCTAAACGGAATTGTTCTGAAATCAGGTAGAGCACAGTACAAATGATAGAAGTCAAGAAACGACTATCCCAAAGAGGTTATCCAAAAAGAATTTTAAATAGAGCATACAGAGAGGTGGACAAATTGGACAGGTGTGACCTACTCAAAGATAAACCACCTAAAGAAAGTAAAACCCAGAAGGGTGTGACGTTTGTCACAGAATACAGTGCCCAATATGAGGATATCTGCAATATTGTCAAACAACACTTTGGAATATTAATTGCAGATGACAGACTCATACAGTGTGTCAAGGAGGGGCTTAGGTGCTCGTATAGACAAAACCGATCTCTGGGTAATATACTTTCCCCTACAGTCCTGGCAAAGGATGCCTCCCAGGGCAGTGCCTGGTTAAGCTGCAAAGGCTCCTACAGATGCGGTAGCTCCAGATGTGGGGCATGTGAATATCTGACTGTGTCAGAACAATTCACTTCTACAGTGACAGAAAAAACCTATGATATCAATTTCTGCATGAATTGTACATCTACCTATGTCCTCTACTGTATCACATGTACAGCATGTGGAAAGCAGTACATAGGACTCACCACCAGGGAGATCAGAAACAGAATTATTGAGCATCTGTCCACCATCAGGGTGGGGAAAGCTACTACCCCCCTGGTACACCACTTTGCTGAAATTCATGGAAAGAATTTAACATGTTTTTCTTGGCAGCCCATAGATATGGCACCGAGACCCAAACGTGGGGGAGATCGTGAAATAGCATTATCTAAGAGAGAGATGCTATGGATCTTTAAGTTGGATACCAGGATACCAAGAGGTCTGAACTCCGAGTTCGACCTTATAAATTACTGGGAGTGAGCCACTAAACTACAGGGTCTCTGGTCTATTAGACAAATCACCATATACATACAAAATTATTTGAATAATCTTCAAATTCCTTTTCTCTCCCTCCTATATTCTATCCCTGTTAGGTGTCCCCTTCAGGGGGTAAGTGTCAGTGCAGGCCAAAGCCTGGGGCCTAGTGTACCACCTGAGGCATATGTAGATTACCTGATAAGGGCCCCTTAGAATGACTCAGACCACGCAGCATTATGATCGAAAGCCAATTCTGTTTATTGCACAGTGCAAGCCTTTCTTATAGTAACATACAGGGTTAAGGGAATGACACGTTAGGACCACGTCATCTCGTACCATATTTCATGAACAAAAGAAGCTTACAAAAATACATGAGAAAAAGAGGAGTATGAAGGAGTGTTTCTTATGACAGTAGCAAAAATTTATCTGTGCGCATATTTCAGCCTAAAGCAAGGTCGTTTGGCCATCTTACCTAGATAACAGACTTCCAGGCGCCTTGCCAGGAACATTTGCAAGGCCAGTAATACTAATACAATTCTTACTAACATATGCATAGTTCTCACTACATAATAACTGCTATAATAAATTCTATTCATTACAAAATGGATGCTAATCATCACAAGATGGCTGCGAGGAACAAGATGGCTGCCATCAGGTTCATATTACCCCTAACATACCATCCTTTTATTCTAACAGAATAACATAAAAATAGACAGGCATAGAAAATTAGTAAAGCCTTATATTATGGTAACAGAACTCTGTGAGAATACTAAAGAGAAAAATATTTGCATGTCGTGATATACTTTTATAGGCTAATTGTCACTGCATATAGGTACAGTCCCTCCAATACCTTCCATCTATCTTCCAGCCTTCCTAAAACTACCGGTCTACCAGCACAGAGACCCAACCAGCCCCCCCATCTACCCCCAAACAACGCTGCATCATCTATCTCTCCACCTGCATTGCTAGCACCCCCCAATATGTCCAACAGTTCCTTTTCCACAGTAAAGCATGACATAGCAACAGCACAACTGTCTCTAGGTGGCCTCTGAATACTTTAAGAACAGTCTTTGTCCATTTGAGAGCGCTGCACCTTGACACTTTGCTATAATACAGTTCTCCAACAGTTCATTTGCAGTAGGGGTGCTTATCCACGGTTCTTCCGCAGGGAGATACTGGAAATCTGATGGTTTGTTCATGGGGTAGACAAGGCAACCAGTGGATACCCATGGCAAGCAGACACTCGAGTCACAGGGAGTCTAGGAAGCAAACAGAAACAGTACAGGATGAGTACACACCGCAATACAATCACAATTATGTCCAAATAAAACATCACTTTTATCCTATGTCATTTAAAAATCAAACAAAACATTGTTGATATATAATACAACTTAAATACATTGACATTTCTCAGAGAATAATTTACAACTTCTCTATATCACTTTGAACTTCTAAAAAATAAAAGAACCTTGTGTTGCTTTATTCTGGATGGCTGCTATCTATAATGTTTATAATTCTCCAACCTAAATTCTCTCACACTCCTATATGAGGAAAGCATACAAACAGAACATCATTTAAAACTACAAGTTCTTTTAAAGGTAAACACATCTTTATGGTAAGAATTACTCTCTTTGACAAACAGATACCATACTAATTAATAAAAGGGAAAAACACCTTTGCTTTCATAAACTATAATTATGCTATTCCCTGAAACATTTCTCTGTATATTTACTATAAACTTCTAGCTTAGACGTGTCCTCCTTATGTTCTAAAGGGTGAAGGGTCTAAAATATTATGCTATGTTGCAGCATTTTCCTTGAACATATTTTCTTATACTCAGTGGGCCATTCAATAGGGTACAATACTTCGAAGTTCACAGTTACCTTTATCTAAAAAGTTACTATGTTAAGCACATAAACTACAATGTGCACTAATACCAATGAAGCATATGATTTCTTAGACCAAGTATGATCAATAAAAATAAAACAAATACAAGAAAATACAAAACAAGCAATATAAGGAATAGGGTTAAAACAATACTCCCCTAATTTAATTGGTTGATCCTGTAACAGCATAACAGGACTTCCATATCGAGCGGTAAGGCACAGTCCAGAGAAGGATAGTCTTTATGTCCTGAAGACACACATCAGAGAAAACAGTCATGGATTACCCAGAGTCCAGTTCTGGGGCTGGTACCAGCATGCAAAGCAAAGAATGGATCCAAAGATAGTTCAGTAACTTTTTTTTACTGCAGTATGATGGTTAAAACAAGCTTGACAAAAGGTCTTTCATCTTTATCTTTTCTTTCTTTAAAGGTTTACTTGCTTTCAATCTTTAATCTTTTGAAGAGTGCACTTATGGAATTTTGCCTGTACAGATTTTACCTAAATATGGAAACTCAAAAATAATTCAGTTAGTGTGTTTCAATCTCTGAAGACAGCATACTCTCATCCTGCAAATACAAATATAGTGTTAAGAACCACATAGAAAAATAAAACATTTTAGGCATCTGAAATTAACACAATAACATTGTACGAGGAGATTCAAAACATTGTAGGTTCACCTCCTAAAAATAATCTCCTCCATTACATAAAGATATTCATCAATACTCATCAATACTTCCCCCATGTTTGCGTGAAACATCTCATGTGACACGCAAACACAAGATAACAAGAAACTAAACGATAAATCATGCACTCCACTCATGCAGAGACAATTCTCAAATAGCAAGCAAAATGAAATACACTTCACAATTCAATATGCTGTCCACAAAAGAGAAAAACATAACAAACAATGAAAACCAATCGTTCTTGTCTTACACAAAACGAAACATTAGCTGCTGACACAAATTTCAAACAACCACAATTAACTTAGAATGCAACACATATTCTGACATTCGCTGAAATGCAACACACTCAGAACATGACAAACAATTAAAAACATCCACTATGTACAAAACTTTAATATCACACAAAGAAAGCAATCACAGCAGATGCCCAAGAAACTTAAGTTACAGATTGCACAAATAAAATTGTGCTTATTTGGGACAGATCAGATAACCACAGTAGCCACTGTTAAAGGGACATTCTAGGATAAATGAAAATTCATTATTCAGATAGGACTTTTAATTTTAACCAACCTTCCTAGATTAAACCAAACATAGGTAGGCTCATATGCTAATTTTTTAAACCTTTGAGGACTGCCTCTTATCACAGGCTGTATAAATCTCATTACAACACCAAGAGACAAAATACACGTAAGCCATATAAATAAAACCAAAACTGTGAACAGATAAATTAGCTAGTTATATAAATGCAGTAGAATCAGATAAACTGTGCATCATTTGTTTTAGGGGTGTTTATTTCTAGACACCTTATGGACCACGGCTTAACTGTTAAGCAGCAATCAAAGTCATTGCAATAATAGTGGTAGACTAGTTAATAACCAAATAACTATATATATTTTTAAAGTGTCACTGAAATCACTTCATTAAATAATATCTCATTTATTTATTGAACGCAGTGGGGGTTATTTTAAATAAGAAAGAGTTATATCTGTGAGATACAGTTTGACAGCCACAGAAATAAAATTATCATTTTTTAAGCTATATTCTATGACAGAATATAATATAAATACTTGTTTCTTTGTAGATCCCTACACTAAAATTGTAGACAACTTATCACTTCAGTTTGCATTACAGAGAGAATTAAGTTATGCTGCAAAAAGAATATCTGCTATCTGAACAGCAAATTTAAAATAAATATATACAAAGAAAGGTCTCTAAAAATATATTTAGCAAACTACTAATACAGGGTTATTGCACTGGTTCTTTAAATAAGAAAATGACAATTTTCTATTGCTCCGTCTACGCACTGAGCTCTGATTTTCCAGACAAATATAAGATAATATGCCGCTTGTATAACAAGTCATGGACAATACATTACTAGCAACACCTTGTTACAGTGAACTGTCCCTTTAAGGACTAACCATTCATCACGCAAATTACATATGTATATCCTAACCATAATTTAGGCTGCTTGTATGATTTACCACACCAATTTCACCTCTGTACTGTAGCATGACCTGCAGATTAATTTACTTGCAACAAAAACGGACGCCCTTTTAAAAAAAACTTTCAATTACAGCCTATAAATATATTTCATTGTGTGCACCCACGCCGTGCACAGACCTTACAAATACAACATACGTTAACCCATTAATCATACCAGAAACAATTTCATATTTACCAGAGCGTGACAAAAAATCACACACACCATCGCACTTTCAAAGCCGTTACTTCACTTGCAAAAACAATATCATATCTTTACATGCCGCCACACAATTATCACTTAAAACTAAAACTGCATATGAATACCACATACTTAAAACATGCTGGTGACTTTGAAATACAGTTACATAAAATAACATTACAAAATATCTTCTTAAAACGTCTGATTTCCCAACAGAGAAACAGAAGGAAACATTATTACAATACAGACACACAAATTCATTCCATCTCGCATACCAGAGATTCACTCCCTTTTTCCTTTCTCAGAAAAACATCTATTTCATAGCGTACGACATACATATATATATATATAAAAACACTAGATTAACTTTTCACCATTTCCACAATGCATTTTTTCTTTTTTTCCGAAACCCCACAAAATGGCCACTTGTGCAGGGTTTGAAACAATCGTTTTCAAATAATACATTCTGTTTTTTGGTTTAAAGCAAATCTGTCACATGCATACCACAGTGAGAACCTACAGACCATCACACATTATGCATCTCAATATACAAAATTTCAGTTTTGTTACTGCAAGCAAACAAAAAAATCTTACAAACGAAGCTGCTGTAACAGGTTTCTTTTCTCTCTTTTTTTTTTTTTTCTTTTCTGAGCTATGTGCGCGCTCAGTGGTGGCCCCCCTTCTTTGCCTGCTACATTCTTTAACACAGAGATTTCTCTATTTATCAAACAGCAGTACTTACTGACCGTGTTTTTTTTAAAAAAAATATTTCTGTCTTTTGCAGAAACTATTAACTCTTCTTTTCTTCTACCTTATACATGTAATTTTCTTTGTGCATTCTTATCTATAAGCAGTTCCCAATTCTCAACACAATAATAGCCACAATAACATGCACAGCCACTTAATATTTTCTACGCACAGCATCATTTTATATAGCAGCAAAAGCAAGCATCAGATATCAACATGAGCTTCAGGTGGGTAACAAAACTCTATTATGGGAATGAATATGGGAAACTTCAACACACGTGAGACTTACTCACTTCACTGCCAAGTTGCCCGGGGGACCTTATCTTAAAAGAACCTCCCGTCGACTGGCATACATATATTACTTGCGCGCTTATCACCGACAGGACTCACAATACCTGTCGTGTCCCAGCACAGGACTGATTACCTGTCTGGAGGGGTATCACAACTGCCGGCAGGACTTTAACCTCCGCAAACCTGTGCTTCAACCACAGGAACCCCTTTAACCTTATATCATTATCATCAACACCTATTACCAGACTAAATTTAGGTTCAAATTCACAGAAAGAAAGCATGGTAAAAGCACTCATAGTTACTCCCTGCGAATCCCACTGTCCTGACGCCAAAACTGTTAGGTGTCCCCTTCAGGGGGTAAGTGTCAGTGCAGGCCAAAGCCTGGGGCCTAGTGTACCACCTGAGGCATATGTAGATTACCTGATAAGGGCCCCTTAGAATGACTCAGGCCACGCAGCATTATGATCGAAAGCCAATTCTGTTTATTGCACAGTGCAAGCCTTTCTTATAGTAACATACAGGGTTAAGGGAATGACACGTTAGGACCACGTCATCTCGTACCATATTTCATGAACAAAAGAAGCTTACAAAAATACATGAGAAAAAGAGGAGTATGAAGGAGTGTTTCTTATGACAGTAGCAAAAATTTATCTGTGCGCATATTTCAGCCTAAAGCAAGGTCGTTTGGCCATCTTACCTAGATAACAGACTTCCAGGCGCCTTGCCAGGAACATTTGCAAGGCCAGTAATACTAATACAATTCTTACTAACATATGCATAGTTCTCACTACATAATAACTGCTATAATAAATTCTATTCATTACAAAATGGATGCTAATCATCACAAGATGGCTGCGAGGAACAAGATGGCTGCCATCAGGTTCATATTACCCCTAACAATCCCCAACTGTCTCCTACCTCATTTTTGCTCTCCCCCCATATGCTCTGGGACCTTTTATTAAGTTCAGTTTTCCCACTCTACCATTGAGTATTATCTATCATATTAAACAGTTTTTACCACCATCCCATCCATTCATGGTAGGTGTATATTTAATGTATAACATAAAATACTCTCTAAGGTCTAAACATACATATATATATATACTTTTAGAATATGGATCAGAAGTATGCTTGTAGCTATCAGCTACATATTATTATACAAAAAAGCGTATATTCTTTTATATCTGAACTATCTTGGATACTTGAGTATCCATATATCTTGAAGTATATATATTACGCTATTTTATAGCTAGACTACTACTACTTAGGTTGTGCGGTAGAACACATATATCCACCGATCATATAGCAAGTAGTTACGTATACTGATCTTGTCTGTTTTCAATTTCTCTCCCTTCCACCAGTGTTATGTTATGTGATCAACATAGCCTGAGTATTATAGGAAGTATATATGCTCGACATCATCTACACTATAAGTCTATATTTATTTATATCATGAACAGTGGTTATTCGTTTGTGTATATACAAATTAAAGTTTGCATTGTTTAATTAATAAATTGTATATATACATGTCAGTTTGTATAACAGTTTGTATAACAATAGGTATCACCTTTTGTTGATCAATCTATGCCTTTTGAATTATTCAAAGGAGTCCGCTTTACCTTCTAAGCACGAGGGGTTAAACAGATTCTGGGCGTGTTGTTGTTTTTAATGACATGTTAGTTTTATCCAATGATGATGTTGCAATTATGTATAAAAAGCACACCTGTGGCTGGCATCAGTATGCTATGATTACGGCCTAGCCGAAACGCGTAAGCCTGCCAGCCAGAGGTATCCCCTCTATTCGTTCTATGATGACTGTATGTCCTACTTTTAAAAAACCAATAAAGGTTATGTTTTACATATTTACTAGCACTCCAGTTTTCTTTTTTGCTCTGGTGGGCTATACCAGCACATACAATTTTAAGACATTTTGAAACAGAACCCTTTATCTAATGTGGGTAGTTATTTATGTGCAAAGATCAATATTTTTCACTTAAGATATAAACTGTACCTCCTGTGGTGAAAATCAGTTATCTAGGAGGTCCACATAAGATTATTTGAGGACCCTTCCATGTCTCTTGCTGTGGGGCTGCAGGTCTCTATCCAAGTAACGATGAATCCAAACCAAAGTAAAAGTTAAGGACTATGCACTTCACATTCTAAACCAACAAGTCCAATTGATAACTTTCCTCATTCATCATTGCTTGGGTCCAAAAGCAGGAGACCAATATCACCAAGTTTTATTAAAAAAACAAAATGCTAAATCTACAGCTTTCTAGAACATTTATATTTATAAAACTATACCCTTTTATGTTCCTTTAGTCAACAGCAGCATTTGATAAATAATTGTTATTGCCCAACAGAACAGTTCCAGTTTATATTAAGCACTGTTGTCTCACATCTCACAAGCTTCAATTATTATGGGTCCAACACGTTAAAGGGACATGAAACCGAATTTCTCTCTCTCATTATTTAGATAGAGGATGTTATTGAACAACTTTCCAATTTACTTCTATTATATAATTTGCTTCATACTCTTGGTAGTCTTTGTTGAAAAGCACATCTAGGTAGACTCATGAGCAGCAATGCACTACTGGGAGCTAGCTGTTGATTGGTGGCTGCAGATATATGCCTCTTGTTATTGGCTCACCAAATGTGTTCATCTAGCTCCCAGTAGTGCATTGCTGCTCCTTAAAGGGACAGTCTACACCAGAATTGTTATTGTTTAAAAAGAAAGATAATCCCTTTTTTTACCCATTCCCCAGTTTTGCATAACCAACAGTTATATTTATATATTTTTTACCTCTGTGATTATCTTGTATCTAAGCCTCTACAAACTGCCCCTATTTCAGTTCTTTTGACAGACTTGCAGTTTAGCCAATCAGTGATGGCTCCCAGGTAACTTCACGTGCATGAGCACAGTGTTATCTATATGAAAAACATGAACTAACACCCTCTAGTGGTGAAAAACCTGTTAAAATGCATTCTTAAGAGGCGGCCTTCAAGGTCTAAGAAATTAGCATATGAACATCCTAGGTTAAGCTTTCAACTAAGAGTACCAAGAGACCAAAGACAAATTGGTGATAAAAGTAAATTGGAAAATTGTTTAAAATTACATGCCCTATCTGAATCATGAACGTTTTTTTTGGACTAGACTGGCCCTTTAAACAAAGGATTCCAAGAGAATGAAGCAAATTTGGAAAGACACCTCAGTTGGAAAGTTGTTTTAATACACATGCTCTAGTCTACCTGAATCATTAAAGGAAAAAAAAAAGTTAGGTTTCATATCCCCTTTAACATCTTTTTGTGTTTATACAAAATATATGTAATTGTGCTTAACCCCTTCGGGCCATTAGGACATTCTGTGACGCCCTAACCGCACTGGTCCCTTAGGACGGCATAGCCTTTTGGCTGTACTAAAGCCAAACGCGCTTCCTGAATGGGAACGTGTCATAGGCACTCCCCCCCCCGACACAATCCCATCATTGAAATCACACAATCGCATGAACGGTCGAGTGATTTAAATTTTTCTACATCCAAACTTTGTTCCGATGTAGACAAATACGTCCGGACGGGAAGGGCTTGATTATGACTGGACGTAATCAAGGTAAGCATCCAGCCATGGATTTGTATTGTTGTATGGTTTCTTAAAGCGACAGGGTAATGTAATGTTTTTACCTTCATGTGTTTGCTATGACTTGCTATACCAGCTGCAAAGTATAAAATGTATGAGAAATTGTTCCTTTAGGTTTATATTTGTATTTTAAATAGCTGGGGGTTTCTTTGAAACCACAACTCATCAAAATGGGTTGAGTTTGCAGGGAACCCAGATATCACAACTTTGATAATTTTCTGTACACACACCTACTTCTTTAGATTATCTCTGTAAACCAAAGTCCAATACTTAAAGGGCCAGTAAACCTAAAAAATAATGTTATATAATTCTGCACATAGTGCTGAATTATATAACATTATATTAGTGCTAGTTTTTTATTACATAATATATCCAGTGATTTTTTATTACTTAAAGGGATACTAAACCTAATTTTTTTGCTTTCATGATTCAGATATAGCATGAGATTTTAAGCAACTTAATAATTTACTCCTATTATCAAATTTTCTTTGTTCTCATGCTATCTTGATTTGAAAAAGCAGTACTGTAAACTTTAGAGCCAGCCCATTTTTTGTTCAGCACCTGGGTAGCACTTGCTGATTTGTGGCTAAATGTAGCAAACCAATTAGAAAGCGCTACCCAGGTGCTGAACTAAAAATGGGCCTGCTCATAACCTTTCATTACTGCTTTTTCAAATCAAGATAACATGAGAACAAAGAAAAATTGATAATAGGAGTAAATTAGAAAGTTGCTTAAAATTGCATGGTTTGTCTGAATCATGAAAGAAAAAATTTGGGGTTAGTATCCCTTTAAGATGGTTTTCCAGACCCGACCTCTGTGCTCTATTGAGCGGGTCTGGTTTTCCCTCAGAGCGCATCGGGCCAGCTGTTTAGTCACAGCCCGGCCCGACCGCGCCATTGCATTCAATGCAACTCGCTCCTGCTGTCAGACAACCCCTAACAAATACCTACAAACTCTGGGCATCAGGAGCAGAACAGTTATAACACACTTACTACATTATGCAGCAAACAGTTGTTCAGAATACTTATTTAGATCTCAGAGCCAAAAAAAAATAGAAATCAATAGGTTTACATTTTTTGCAGTAAAAATAAAATCTCAGAGGGCAATATCCATTAATCCATACTAGCGCAATTCATGAATCTTCAGGCTGAAGAGCAAACCAAAAATGACATGGTTATACACAGACAGTGTGTATTTAAATGAATATTGCAACCAATTCAGCAGAATAAAATGCCAGCTGGCGTTCCTGGCACTAACTAACCTACTAGTCTTACATTAACGTTATATGTTGGCAGAGTTTTACAAATTGGAGACTGATAGATAAGCCTCTTTGTCTGTTGGCAACTTAAAGGGACAGTCTACACCAGAATTGTTATTGTTTTAAAAGATAGATAATCCCTTTATTACCCATTCCCCAGTTTTGCATAACCAACACAGTTATATTAATATACTTTTAACCTCTGTGATTATCTTGTATCTAAGCCTCTGCAAACTGCCCCTTTGTTTCAGTTCTTTTGACAGACTTGCAGTTTAGCCAATCAGTGCCTGCTCCCAGATAACTTCACGTGCATGAGCACAGTGTTATCTATATGAAAAACATGAACTAACACCCTCTAGTGGTGAAAAACTGTTAAAATGCATTCTGAAAAGAGGTCGCCTTCAAGGTCTAAGAAATTAGCATATGAACCTCCTAGGATAAGCTTTCAACTAAGAATACCAAGAGAAAAAAGCAAATTTGGTGATAAAGGTAAATTGGAAAATTCTTTAAAATTACATGCCCTATCTGAATCATGAAAGTTTATTTTGGACTAGACTGTCCCTTTAACAAAGAAAAAAAGTTTTATATACAGACAGTCAGTCAGTTGACAACACGCAGATGGGCATCATATAACAGTATTATTCAGAATATGCTCTCTTAGGTGCTGCCTGTCATGTGGTCCCACCAGGACCAGTTAGAGTTGATTTAAACGGTAAATACATTATATCAATACCCCATCAATTCCCAGTGTCAAAAAAAAGTGTCCTGCAAAGTCAAAGCTACATTACAATAATGAACATGAAAGTTTCCAAAACTGAATTTGTGGTTGTTTACAAAACCTATAACCCACAAAAAGATATTTCCCCTCAAGTAAAATGGTTTCATATTATTACTGTGACTATTAGAAACTGAAACGTTTGTATTAAAACACTGACAAAACTCAGTACAGCAATAAAATGCATCACTGCACACACATCCCCCAATCTCCTAGGAGGATCACAGTTAAGCAAGATTACATGCTGCAGTCTTCATATATATTTATCTACTCTGCTCATTGCAGACTCGAAACTAATTACAGCTCAGGTCAACAAATCTAAATCAGTGATCATGAAACAAAAAATTATATCTAAAGAATAGCCGAGTTGCTACATATTACACGTACAAACCCACCTAGCGCAGCGAGACACCAGCCCTGGTCATCTGGACAACTAAGTAAAAAAGTAATTTAATATATCAACTAAACTACCAGAAAATATGGTAGTGTTACTATCAGGTATTAGATCCATTGCTGTATTAGATAAATAAAATATGGGAATTTCATGATTAGATGGATGTTAGAAGACAATATCATCACCCTTTTTGTTTAAAATAGTCTTCCTGGATGTGCCAAGTCCTGGTCTAGGAAACATATCTCTGCCCCCTGAATCTTTAGAAGGGCCTGTAAAACCCACATAAGATGAGTAGAGGTGAAGTCAATGGGGATGGAGAGTTAGTACAAATATATTACACGACAAACTAGAGATGTATAAAAAAATAAAAAAGGTCAGAAACAGGGCCACACTAGAAAATGCAATATGCAAATCTGGTCTGTTGCACCAACCACTTGCATGCAATGTATTAGGTTATCACTACAATCTCTATGCTACTAGTAGGCTGGCATTATGTTATCACTACAATCTCTGTGCTACTAGTAGGCTGGTATTATGTTATCACTACAATCTGTGCTACTAATAGGCTGGCATCATGTTATCACTACAATCAGGTCTCTCTATGCTACTAGTAGGCTGGCATTATGTTATCACTACAATCTTTTTGCTACTAGTAGGCTGGCATCATGTTATCACTACAATCTCTGTGCTACTAGTAGGCTGGCATCATGTTATCACTACAATCAGGTCTCTCTATGCTACTAGTAGGCTGGCATTATGTTATCACTACAATCTGTGCTACTAATAGGCTGGCATCATGTTATCACTACAATCAGGTCTCTCTATGCTACTAGTAGGCTGGCATTATGTTATCACTACAATCTCTGTGCTACTAGTAGGCTGGCATCATGTTATCACTACAATCTCTGTGCTACTAGTAGGCTGGCATCATGTTATCACTACAATCAGGTCTCTCTATGCTACTAGTAGGCTGGCATCATGTTATCACTACAATCAGGTCTCTCTATGCTACTAGTAGGCTGGCATCATGTTATCACTACAATGTCTATGCTACTAGTAGGCTGGCATCATGTTATCACTACAATCTCTATGCTACTAGTAGGCTGGCATCATGTTATCACTACAATCAGGTCTCTCTATGCTACTAGTAGGCTGGCATTATGTTATCACTACAATCAGGTCTCTCTATGCTACTAGTAGGCTGGCATTATGTTATCACTACAATCTCTGTGCTACTAGTAGGCTGGCATTATGTTATCACTACAATCTGTGCTACTAATAGGCTGGCATCATGTTATCACTACAATCAGGTCTCTCTATGCTACTAGTAGGCTGGCATTATGTTATCACTACAATCTTTGTGCTACTAGTAGGCTGGCATCATGTTATCACTACAATCTCTGTGCTACTAGTAGGCTGGCATCATGTTATCACTACAATCAGGTCTCTCTATGCTACTAGTAGGCTGGCATTATGTTATCACTACAATCTGTGCTACTAATAGGCTGGCATCATGTTATCACTACAATCAGGTCTCTCTATGCTACTAGTAGGCTGGCATTATGTTATCACTACAATCTCTGTGCTACTAGTAGGCTGGCATCATGTTATCACTACAATCTCTGTGCTACTAGTAGGCTGGCATCATGTTATCACTACAATCAGGTCTCTCTATGCTACTAGTAGGCTGGCATCATGTTATCACTACAATCAGGTCTCTCTATGCTACTAGTAGGCTGGCATCATGTTATCACTACAATGTCTATGCTACTAGTAGGCTGGCATCATGTTATCACTACAATCTCTATGCTACTAGTAGGCTGGCATCATGTTATCACTACAATCAGGTCTCTCTATGCTACTAGTAGGCTGGCATTATGTTATCACTACAATCAGGTCTCTCTATGCTACTAGTAGGCTGGCATCATGTTATCACTACAATCAGGTCTCTCTATGCTACTAGTAGGCTGGCATTATGTTATCACTACAATCAGGTCTCTCTATGCTACTAGTAGGCTGGCATTATGTTATCACTACAATCAGGTCTCTCTATGCTACTAGTAGGCTGGCATTATGTTATCACTACAATCAGGTCTCTCTATGCTACTAGTAGGCTAGCATTATGTTATCACTACAATCAGGTCTCTCTATGCTACTAGTAGGCTGGCATTATGTTATCACTACAATCATGTCTCTCTATGCTAATAGTAGGCTTACATTCAATGGGACATCAGTTTAGCTGTGAGATGGTGCGTTTGGGAAAAGTATGAAACTTTATCTTAGTAAACTGAAGACCCCTAAAACAGTCTATTTTTTTAATGTGCTATTCTTCTGACATATCAGCAAAGCTTTAGATTTCTGTAGGTCAGAGTTCAGCCTTGGACAAAAGAACCACAAAACTGTCAGTTTGCTAAGTAAGCAAACAGCATCAAGAACACTTGTAAAGTTTTGTTAACTTCTAATGTCCTCCATCACTGTGATGAAACAGGAAGATGAGGTGAGTACCATCCGTACTAACGTGTTCAGGAAAGGAATTAAAACAATTGAAAGCTGGTGGTACCCGAGACCATAAATATTAGAGTTGGTACAAAAAGCTATATCTAGGACCAGGTTTTAACAGCTTATTGTTTAGCAGACTGTAAAGTGGTGTAATCACATGGTGTAGATGTCCACCCAAAGGCCAAAACTGTCCCCCTTAGTTTAGCCACAACCTACAAAGATAGCTCAGTCTGCTGGTGCTAAAAAGAGCAAGTTGGTTAGAATAGAGTTTCTTACACGACACATATCAACATATATCTTATAGCCTCCCCACACACTTTTTGCGGTCCGTGCATTAGTGAGCTTGCAGCCACACATCTAACAATCAGAATCTGTTTCTTTAGCTTCTCCGCCACCTAAGAGATGGTGAAATAAATCACCTCAACAGTTGCGCTTGAGCAATGTTACATTTTGCCAAGAGATGTTGCATGGTAAGTAGCAAATTGTAGGACAGTGATGGTAAACTTAATGACTTGCTTATTGCAAAAAATATAGTTGTTTTTAAAATGTGTATTGGTATTTTGTTAATTAAAATGCTTTAAAATCTTTTTATTTAAAAATGTTACTTCTAATTCCCCCCATCTACCCTCCTTGGTGATGTCTGTCTCCTTCATCCAATCATTAGCGTTGCCGCACGTCTCGCTAATTTTAATGGGCTGGTTCTTTGTGGAGACGCATGCGCACTAGTGCCCAGGGGAGTCTCAATGACATGATTGTAAACCGTGAATGCGTGTTTCGAAGTTTAACGGAGAACTGCTGTATATAACATCACCACACACAACAGATCTACTTTCAGCACTCCATGAAGACTATTAATCTTGCAACCACTGTTTACATTGAAGTGACTGTATAGACAATCTGCATATACGCAGTTGTACTAACGTTTGGGAGCGTGCATTGCTTACTACGTCGAGGAAGTGTAGAGCCGCCCTCTACGTCACTACACTACATAAAAAGTACATGGAAAGGGGCAAAGGGAATATGTCGAAATGGTAAAAAATTTAAAATGTAATATAGTAATATTCATGGGAATGTCAGTTTCTACAGGTTCGTTTAACAACTACTATAATTTACCGTCACTTTAGGAACTTCGGTATCTGCAGTCTTGATACATTTTCTCCATACTGTCCAAATCCCTCTTCAGGCTGCTCCCTCTGCTGATCATACAAAACACTACAATACATATTAAACATATTAAGGAAGAGCCACCACCTTGTGTGCTAGACTACTACTGCACCACACACTCACAAGTAACTCAAAATGGTGCTGACTGTCTCGCACAACCTCAATGCTCAGCTAAACAACATGTGTCCCAGTTCCACCCAGTGTTCCCCTGTCACTCGCTGCCTCTATATCGATTGGCTGCCACCGAATAGATAGCTACAACATAAACTTTCCAACCTGGTCACCATCTTGAAAAATTTCAGTGATAAAGTCTGTATTAATCCAACATGCTAGCGTTATGTCAGTTACCAGGAAAACATAAATTATGCTTACCAGATAATTTCCTTTCCTTCTGTATGAGGAGAGTCCACGGGTTCATTCATTACTTGTGGAAATACAGAACCTGGCCACCAGGAGGAGGCAAAGACACCCCAACCAAAGGCTTAAATACCTCCCCCACTTCCCTCATATCCCAGTCATTCTGCCAAGGGCCAAGGAATAGAAATATCAGGGTATAAAGGGTGCCAGAAGAATAAACAAAAATTTAGGTCTGCCCAACGGAGAAAAATTGGCGGGGGCCATGGACTCTCCTCATACAGAAAGAAGGAAATTATCTGGTAAACATAATTTATGTTTTCCTCCTTACTATGAGGATAGTCCTCGGCTTCATTCGTTACTTCTGGGAAACATATACCCAAGCTCTAGAGGACACAGAATGAGGGTCTGTATCTTTTGCCCTCCTGTTTTTATTCAGAGGGCACCACAGCCTGCTTCCAAAAGCTGCTTCAACTGAAGCAAAAACATCAAATTTAAAAAATTTTTTTTTTTTTTTTTAAAAAGGTATGTAAGGAGGACCAGGTAGCCGCCCTACAAATCTGCTCCATAGAGGCTCCATTCTTAAAGGCCCCGGATGAAGCCACAGCTCTAGTTGAATTAGCCATAATCCTCTGAGGAGGCTTATGTCCCGCTGACTCATATGCCAAGCGAATAGTACTCCTCAACCAAAAAGATAAGGATGTGGAAGAGGCCTTTTGCCCTCTACGCTTCCCAGAATAGACAACAAACAAGGAAGAAGTCTGTCTAAAATCCTTCGTAACTTGAAGATATAATTTTAAAGCCCGAACCACATCCAAACTATGAAGTAACCGTTCATTCAGTAAAGAATGATTAGGACACAAGGAAGGAACAACAATCTCCTGATTGATGTTACGATCAGAAACGACCTGAGGAAGAAAATCTAACCCAGTACGAAGAACAGCCTTATCAGCATGAAAAACTAGGTAAGGAGGCTCACATTGCAAGGCCGCCATCTCAGTGTTAGGATAATGTTCCTTTAACTGCTTATCTATTTTACAAATCTCAGCTGCAGACCTTAGTATTAGTATTTGTACCACTTTCCACTATGCTAAAAATATATGTAATTAGTAGCAAATGCAGCAAGTGGAATTTATGCTACAGAGAAGTGAATTGTAACAAGTAATGTATTACAATTAGTGATGTCGCGAACAGTTCGCCGGAGAACAGTTCCCGGCAATCTTAGGTTGTTTGCGTTCGCCGCGGCGGGCGAACATATGCGATGTTTGATCCGCCCCCTATTCGTCATCATTGAGTAAACTTTGACGCTGTATCTCACAGTCTGCAGACACATTTCAGCCAATCAGCAGCAGACACTCCCTCCCAGACCCTCCCAGCTCCTGGGCAGCAGCCATTTTTAGATTCATTATGATCCTGCATTCTCAGTGAGAGGAGGGATAGTGCTTCTGCTGCTGATTTTATAGGGAAATTGATAGCTAGGCTAGTGTATTCAGTGTCCACTACAGTCCTGAAGGACTCATCTGATCTCTGCTGTAAGGACAGCACCCCAAAAAGCCCTTTTTAGGGCTAGAACTTCAGTCGTTTTTTTTTGTTTGTTTTTTGTAATCTAATTGCATTTGCCTGCCTGTCAGCCTGTGTGTCAGGCTCACAGCATATACTGTGCCTAATTGCTCAGTGCCACCACTCATATCTGGTGTAACATTAGTATAAATTTAAAAAAAAAAAAAACTTTTACATCAGTCTGCTAGTGTAATCTAATTTCAGTTGCCAGCAGGCCTGTGTGTCAGGCTCACAGCATATACTGTGCCTAATTGCTCAGTGCCACCACTCATATCTGGTGTAACATTAGTGTACATTTTTTTTTAAAAAAACTTTTACATCAGTCTGCTAGTGTAATCTAATTTCAGCTGCCAGGCCAGCCTGCCACTGCCAGCCTCAGTGCCACCACTCATATCTGGTGTAACATTAGTGGAAATTTAAAAAAAAAAACTTTTACATCAGTCTGCTAGCGTTATTTAAATTTTAGTTGCCAGGCCAGCCTGCCACTGCCAGCCTGTGTGTCAGGCTCACAGCATATACTGTGCCTACTTCCTCAGTGCCACCACTCATATCTGTTGTAACATTAGTGTAAATTGGGTGCCGTAGCCAGACCGAAAGGAAGGGCCACGAACTGAAAATGTTTGTCCAGAAAGGCAAACCTCAGGAACTTGTGATGATCTCTGTGGATAGGAATATGAAGATATGCATCCTTTAAGTCCATGGTAGTCATATATTGACCCTCCTGGATCAAAGGAAGAATTGTCCGAATAGTCTCCATCTTGAAGGATGGAACTCTGAGAAACTTGTTTAGACTCTTGAGATCTAAAATGGGTCGGAACGTTCCCTCTTTTTTGGGAACAACAAAAAGATTTGAGTAAAACCCCTGCCCCTGTATTGGGACAAATTACTCCCATGGAGGAGAGGTCTTTTACACAATGTAAGAACAAGTCTCTTTTTATCTGGTCTACAGACAATCATGAAAGAAGAAACCTTCCTCTGGGGAAGGAATTTTTGAACTCCAACTGATACCCGTGAGACACGATTTCTAGCGTCCAGGGATCCTGAACGTCTCTTATCCAAGCCTGGACAAAGAGAGAAAGTCTGCCCCCTACTAGATCCGGTCCCGGATTGGGGGCCGCCCCTTCATGCTGTCTTGGTAGCAGCAGCAGGCTTCTTGGGTTTTTTACCCTTGTTCCAAGCCTGGTTGGGTCTCCAGGTGGGCTTGGCTTGTGAATAATTCCCTTCCTGTTTAGTGGAAGAGGGGACTCCCTTGAAATTTCGAAAGGAACGAAAATTACTCTGTCGTCCCCTTTTGCTTAGATGTCTTATCTTGAGGGAGGAGGTGACGCTTACCTCCCGTAATGTCAGAAATTATTTATTTTAAGTCATGCCCGAATAGGGTCTTTCCCTTGAAAGCAATAGCCAAAAGCTATTTTAGAGGACACATCCGCAGACCAAGGTTTTAACCATAAGGCTCTTCGTGCTAAGATGGAGAATCCCAAACTCTTAGCAGCCAATTTGGTGATCTGAAATGAAGCATCCATAATAAAAGAATTAGCCAGCTTAAGGGCCGTAATTCTATCCTGTATTTCCTCCAAAGAAGTCTCAGTCCTAAGAGACTCTTCTAGAGGGTCAAACCAAAAAGCAGCCTCAGTCGTGACTGTTACAATGCAGGCCGCCGGTTGCAATAAGAACCCTTGATGAACATAGAGTTTTTTGAGAAGACCCTCCAACTTCTTATCCATGGGGTCTTTGAAAGCACAACTGTCCTCGACAGGGATAGTCGTACACTTAGCCAGGGTAGAGATAGCTCCCTCCACCTTAGGGACCGTCTGCCAAGAATCCCGAACGGTGTCAGCTATAGGGTACATTTTCTTAAAAATAGGGGAAGGGGAGAACGGGTTACCCGGTCTTTCCCATTCCCTTGCAATAATTTCCGAAATTCTCGTAGGAACCGGAAAAACATCGGAATAAGAAGGAACCTCTAAGTATCTGTCCATCTTACTCATTTTCTCTGGTGGGACCACAATAGAGTCACAGTCGTCTAGAGTCGTAGCAAAAGGCGGAGGTGTTCAAGCTTAAACCTGAAGGACATGATGTCCGAATCTGTCGGGGGCAATGCACTTCCTGAGTCAGACAGTTCCCCCTCAGACAGGGACTCCCTACCCCCCAATTCAGAGCCCTGGGAGGGTATATCGGAGCTTGCCATCAAAGCATCAGAAGTTGCAGGGACCACATGGGCCTCTGTCCTACTGCCTTTGCCTTGTAAAGCTGGCAACTTAGATAAAACTTCTGAAAGAGTGGATGACATAACTGCAGCCATATCTTGCAGGGTAAATGAAGTGAACGCAGTTGAAGAACACGGCGTCGCCTGAGCGGGCGCTAAAGGCTGTGACGCTTGGGGAGAAAGTTGCGGCATACCCTGAGTCTCATCAGTCTGATAAACATTCTTAGATATACTTGCATTAAAGAAAATTTGTTCTTTAAACTGTAAAGCCCTCTCAGTACATGAGGGACAAAAAGGAATAGGGGGTACCACATTGGCATCTAAACACATAGAACATGTACTTTCCTGAAGGTCAGCCATGACAAAAAACAAGCAATAGCAATATTGGTCGTGGTACTGCAATTAAAAAATAAAAAGCAAGAACTTTGAGAAAATTTGCTGAAAAACGAGTGTACTGTGTCTTTAAAAATTAAAACTGTATAACAAAGCAATAACAGGGAATCACTATAGGACTTTCAGTATAGCACCCCTATAAGTGTACACTCTAACAATACATAACGTCTTACTTGCACCTCGCCACAGCTCTGCTGTGGTGCCTACCTGTCCCCACAAATTACTCAATAGTACTCGTGAACGGCGTGTCTAAGACCGCTTGTGAGATTACAAACACAAGCTGACTTAGGCCACACCGGATCCTCTAGACATGCTGCCGCAATCGCAATTATCCGGATATCAACTGCGCGGCTAAGCGCGCGAAACGCTAAGTCCCGCCCATCGTGGCCGGAAACTAACTCCGGAAAGTAGAGACTGCATGGGAATTAACATGTCGGTATCTCCCCACGCAACTTATATAAAGTGTACCGTGACCACCAATGTGCCCCCCTCGAGCAAAAAAACACAACCCTGTCCTGCCATTAGCTTAGTAACAGTTAAGGTTAGGACACCTGGCTCAGCCACAATCTCCTAGCGTCAAGCCTACAATCTATGTGTATCCACCGGCTAATACTCATTAGGCCTTAGATAAAATTTCTGCCACTTATAGTACAGCTTATCATATTGAATAAAAAGGGTAGACCCATGCACACAATTTATTCCTGTGCAAACTGATAACCCTTTCCCGGTATAGGGAATAAATGCTAGTCTGTTCTGAGTTACTCAGTCTCTCCCAGAAGCAAAACGACTGTACATACCTTAATGCTCAGCGCAGCATGAACTTGTCCCACACAATGAAGATGTTCTTTTCATCACCTCCAGCAGATTTGTGGGAACAAACAGGGTCTTAGATAATATCTGCTAAGACCATCAGCAGGGCAGCAAACAGAATGGGAGTCGCAGAGAGAATGAAAATCTCCCCAGTCTCCATTGCAGAAAAGCCTGTAGCTCCAGCCCTGAGAAAAATAGCACACACTGGTACCATTTAAAAATAATAAACTCTTGATTGAAGAATCTAAACTAACACTTCACTTTACCTCTTCCTATCACTAACACAGGCAAAGAGAATGACTGGGGTGGGAGGGGAGGAGCTATATATACAGTTCTGCTGTGGTGCTCTTTGCCTCCTCCTGCTGACCAGGAGGCGATATCCCATAAGTAATGATGAAATCCGTGGACTCGTATCTTGTAAAAGAAACAAAAGTACCTGAGCGCTACTCACTCTCCGTTGAGAGAGGTAGTGTGGAGTGAAGAGTATAAGCACTATGGCTCAGATGTAAATGGATCGTCTCTCATAAATTGTTGTTCCAATCGCCGAGTTTCTTTGTTCGCTCCTGCAGCAGTATACAGCTTCAGGTTTTCCTTTGAGTCACTCCTATGGTGGGGATGGTGAGTGCGTCCAAACAATACGCTTCACTTCCGCCCGGTTCCTTGTAAGCTAGACGTCAGATGTTATGTGGTGTGCGGGGTCTGAAGATAATCATGAGAACAACATAGAAAAGGAAGTGGGGATTTCACAATAAGAAATTCCCAAAAGTCTAGGTAAATCCAGCACAACTGTAAAATTGAATAAAAGCGCTACAAAAAGCTTGTATGTCAAAAACAATGTAAATATTTATTAAACAAATGCACAATACACACATTCACATTCATACAGGGGATCCCACACAAAGCAGTATTAATGAAGTACTGGCCAAAAAATTATTATCTGGTGCACCAGGGGAAATAGACCAAAAACAGTCCATTTAAAACTTGCAGGTATTTGTAATCCAATAAGTGCAGCGTTAATGCAAGAAATGGATGCAGTTATACAGTCCCCGGTGTATAAAAACCAGTTACTTCAGACTTGAACCCCCAGAGTTACTGAGTCGGTTGGTGCTTAAAAGACATAGCATAGGAGGAGCAATAGAAACACGCGTCTTTATTCACAGGTGCTGTATTCCTTTAAGACAGTGATATTCGGTGTACAGATGCGTATAACATATTCTACCTGTATTTGTTCACGCGGTCGCTCCTCCTAGCTGCCTTGTTCATGGAGTGTCCAGACATCAGGGGTAAGTCACGATGAGCAGGGGATCTGCTGTAAGGGCTGCCAAGCACGACGAGTCCAAACGCTCGTTTCGCTCCTTCAGTCAGTGCAGCATGGAGCTTCTTCCAGGTGCTAACGACACCTTGATTACCTGCCTTTTTATTGGATACCGGTTTCCAGAGTCCTTTCAATTTGATGAAATTTATGTCAATCACAATTAGCCGTTGTTGCAATGTCTTTGCAATTGTTACTTTTAAATACAGCTAAATTCAGGGCTTCTCAAGTAACCAAGGTGAGGTATTCAATAGCAGAAGTTGGTTGTATACAATTAAATGATTCAGATACTCACTCACACACACATCCGCAACAAATCATATATACAAAATATGCTAAAAACTGTTTTATTTTAATACACCATTGTGCAATATTTAAAAGACAATACTTAATTATAATGTTATGTGTGTCAAATTATTCTAACAGCAAATATGTGCATTTTAGCTCATCATAGTAGTATATATTTACACTTTTGATTTATTTTATTACTTTTGAGAACCCACTATCCATACACATATGGAAATAAATGGAGACGTGCAGATAAAGTAAGGTATAAGGAATTAGCCTAAAAAGGAAGCAAATTCCAATTTTTCATTTAAGCCATTAGGAGATAGAGTGTTTAGTTTGTACATCCATCTTGTTTCTTTTTGTAAAAGAATTTTATCAATGTCCCCCCCGCGCATGCTCAGTTTGACTGATTCTATTCCAATGAAGTGGAGTTCATCAATTTTTGATTTGTGAAATTGAGCAAAATGTCTCGCCACTGGGCTGTCAATATTGAAGTCCTTTATATCGTCTCTATGTTCTGTAATGCGGGAGCGTAATTCTCTAAAAGTTTTACCCACATAAAAGCATTTACACGAGCAATAGAGAAGATATATGACTCCTTTTGTGGAACAATTAATAAAAGAATTGATTTTATATGTGACACCTGTATTCGTGCTAAAAGTCTTAGTTTTCTGCACGAATTGACAGCAGACACAGTGATTACAGGGGGAACTGCCGACTATTTTTTGGGCATTGCGTTCTAACCAGTTAGATGTAGGCACTTTGTTAAATTCGCTCTTAACAAGGAGATCTTTCAAATTGTTAGGTCTCCTTGCTGTCATTAGGGGATAGTCCCCCACATGTTGGTGTAATGTAGAATCATTAGTCAGCAAATGCCAGTTATTGTTAAGAATACTTTTAACTTTACTCCAATGGGCATTATATTTAGTAATAAATCTGATTTTAGTGTCTTCCACATCCGCACTTTTGGTATTCTTTTTGTACAGAAGATCTTTTCTTTGATGCTGAGATGCTTTATAGAGTGCTCTTTTTACACATCTTTTTGAATAGCCTCTCTCAAGGAAACGAGTCGCCATATCTTTGGCCTGTTGTTTAAAGGTTTGATCTCCAGAGCAGATTCTGCGAAGGCGCAGAAATTGCCCATAGGGAATACCCCTCTTAAGATTTTCAGGATGATGACTCGTTCCCAAAAGAAGGCTATTAGTTGCAGTCGGCTTTCGAAACACTTCTGTTTCAATTTTGCCTTCGTTCTTACTAATTTTTAAGTCCAAAAAATTGATGGTAGTAGAATCATAACTACAAGTTAAGAAGATATTTAAATTATTCTTATTCAGGAGAGAAACAAATTTAAGTAGATCCTCCTCACTGCCATCCCATAGCAGGAGGATATCATCCACATATCTGATCCAGAGGGCTACATGCGCCTCAACTATGTCAGAATGCTCACCAAAAACAATTTGATCTTCCCATCCACCAAGGTGTAAACAGGCATATGTTGGGGCGCATGTAGCCCCCATTGCTGTCCCTTGTTTCTGTTTATAGTATTTGCCATCAAAAATAAAAATATTGTTTTCCAGAACAAATTTCAAAAGTTTACTTACAAATTTAGAATGTTTGCTATAGCCCACTCCTCTTGTATTGAGAAATTTTTCACAAGTTGCAATTCCAATAGAGTGGGGAATTGAAGAATATAAGGATTCAACATCCAACGAGACCAAAATGGTCTTGTCAGAAACATTGATTCCATCAAGTTTTTTAATCACATCTGTTGAATCTTGGACAAAGGTACGTAAGTCATTTACAAACGGCTGTAAAAACCTATCAACATAGTTACTTATTCCTTCAGTGGGGCCCCCCATTCCAGAGATGATGGGGCGTCCAGGTGGATTTTTAATGGATTTATGTAACTTTGGTATCCAGTAGAAAACTGGTGTTTTTGGTTTGTGACTATACAGGAAGCCAAACTCTTGGCTTGTAATCAAATTATTTCTACGTGCTTCATTTAGTAAAAAAAGAAGTTCATTGTGAGATCTATGAAATTCTTCAAAAGAAGATTTGGCATATTGTGTTTCATCAAGTAATTGCCGCATTGCCTCTTTGATGTAGTATTCTTGAGTAAGAATGACAACATTACCCCCCTTGTCGGCCGGTTTTATGACCAATTCCTGATGATTAATCAGTTCTTTAAGGGCTCTACGTTCAGATTTAGTAAGATTATCATTGACAATCTTAGTAGTTTGAATTTGTGTCAACTCCTGGGAGACATTTTGAACAAAAACCGAAATATTTGGAATGGAAGAAAAAGAGGGCATGTAAGTAGATTTTTTCTTTAAATCTGTTTTTGGAAGGATATCTGTAATTTCATTACTCTGTTCGTAGAGAAGAGTCTCCAGACAATCCAGAGTATCTCTCTCTTTTCTACAGGCCAGATCTACTTGTATTTTTGGCGTCATTATCTTTTTTAAAGCGAGTTTTCTCGCAAAAAGATGTAAGTCCTTGGTGACCTCAAAGAGATCTAGACTATTAGAAGGGCAAAAACTAAGTCCCTTTTCCAGTACATTTATATGTTCGCGATTTAGGGGGAATGAGGAAAGGTTGACAATACCCATTTTATGAGAGGGGTGTGGGCCTAGAAGTGAGTCACTTTCCTCTTCTAGTTGTATCTCATACGATTTCTGGTCATCATATATTGTCCCTGATGTCGTCTGTTCCCCCTCCCTCTTCCTTCTCTCCTCTCTTGGGATTGCCCTCCCGTGCCTCCTCCTCCCACCTCGTCTAGTCCTACCCCTAAAGGGTGCATACGTTGGTTATTTGAATCATTATTTTTATTTTCACCATCAGAATCCATATCAGAATTATCTGTACCTGAATCATAGTAATTTCTTGTGTTAATTCTATTCCTATATATATAGATTTTATTTCTCCTATAGTCTTCCTGATCTCTTATTAATTTCCTCCTTTTACGTGTTTTTAATTCCCCTTGTAATTTTTCTATAAGTTTTTGTGTCTCTTTATTTAATTTCTCAAATGATGTGTCATTTTCAAATTTGTGCAAACATTCGTACACATCATCCACATCTTTTTTACATTTTTCCAGTTTTTTACCATCTTCCTCTATTATTAATGCAATCAGATCAAGTGAGCATTTTGTTAATATTTCATTCCATTTAGCTATAAATTCATTATCCGCATCTACACCTCGCAAGTTAATGCCGGGGTCTAGGCGGATTCTCAGACCTCTAGGAATTATCTCCATCTTTAAATAGTTAGTAAGACTTTGATGTTCCCATTTAATTTTTATTTGTTTTGTCAATTTTTTCTTGTACAATTTGAATTCAGAAACAACATCATGTATGGCCTCATCGTCTCCCTCTATCTGCACATCTCCAGTCATTGTAAAGGCTTCATTAATATCAGTAGACCAACGTTCATCCGATAATTTGAATGCCATATTTAAGAGAAATATATATAAATATAGGGTCTCAAAATTGTGATTTGGCAACAAAGCTTTTAATCATTAAAATAATTTTTATAACAATGAAACAATGCCTTGTAATTAATATTTCAATATTTTTAGAAGGTGCAAACTCAGAAACTCCAAGGTAAAAAAATACTCTTATTTGGAGCTAATGGATATAGTAAACAAAAGAAACACAAAAGGTGAGAGTTGCACACTAATAAGTAATTAACTAGAGAACAGGTGCTTCCTAGAAAGATACATATGAGAACAACATAGAAAAGGAAGTGGGGATTTCACAATAAGAAATTCCCAAAAGTCTAGGTAAATCCAGCACAACTGTAAAATTGAATAAAAACGCTACAAAAAGCTTGTATGTCAAAAACAATGTAAATATTTATTAAACAAATGCACAATACACACATTCACATTCATACAGGGGATCCCACACAAAGCAGTATTAATGAAGTACTGGCCAAAAAATTATTATCTGGTGCACCAGGGGAAATAGACCAAAAACAGTCCATTTAAAACTTGCAGGTATTTGTAATCCAATAAGTGCAGCGTTAATGCAAGAAATGGATGCAGTTATACAGTCCCCGGTGTATAAAAACCAGTTACTTCAGACTTGAACCCCCAGAGTTACTGAGTCGGTTGGTGCTTAAAAGACATAGCATAGGAGGAGCAATAGAAACACGCGTCTTTATTCACAGGTGCTGTATTCCTTTAAGACAGTGATATTCGGTGTACAGATGCGTATAACATATTCTACCTGTATTTGTTCACGCGGTCGCTCCTCCTAGCTGCCTTGTTCATGGAGTGTCCAGACATCAGGGGTAAGTCACGATGAGCAGGGGATCTGCTGTAAGGGCTGCCAAGCACGACGAGTCCAAACGCTCGTTTCGCTCCTTCAGTCAGTGCAGCATGGAGCTTCTTCCAGGTGCTAACGACACCTTGATTACCTGCCTTTTTATTGGATACCGGTTTCCAGAGTCCTTTCAATTTGATGAAATTTATGTCAATCACAATTAGCCGTTGTTGCAATGTCTTTGCAATTGTTACTTTTAAATACAGCTAAATTCAGGGCTTCTCAAGTAACCAAGGTGAGGTATTCAATAGCAGAAGTTGGTTGTATACAATTAAATGATTCAGATACTCACTCACACACACATCCGCAACAAATCATATATACAAAATATGCTAAAAACTGTTTTATTTTAATACACCATTGTGCAATATTTAAAAGACAATACTTAATTATAATGTTATGTGTGTCAAATGAAAAATTGGAATTTGCTTCCTTTTTAGGCTAATTCCTTATACCTTACTTTATCTGCACGTCTCCATTTATTTCCATATGTGTATGGATAGTGGGTTCTCAAAAGTAATAAAATAAATCAAAAGTGTAAATATATACTACTATGATGAGCTAAAATGCACATATTTGCTGTTAGAATAATTTGACACACATAACATTATAATTAAGTATTGTCTTTTAAATATTGCACAATGGTGTATTAAAATAAAACAGTTTTTAGCATATTTTGTATATATGATTTGTTGCGGATGTGTGTGTGAGTGAGTATCTGAATCATTTAATTGTATACAACCAACTTCTGCTATTGAATACCTCACCTTGGTTACTTGAGAAGCCCTGAATTTAGCTGTATTTAAAAGTAACAATTGCAAAGACATTGCAACAACGGCTAATTGTGATTGACATAAATTTCATCAAATTGAAAGGACTCTGGAAACCGGTATCCAATAAAAAGGCAGGTAATCAAGGTGTCGTTAGCACCTGGAAGAAGCTCCATGCTGCACTGACTGAAGGAGCGAAACGAGCGTTTGGACTCGTCGTGCTTGGCAGCCCTTACAGCAGATCCCCTGCTCATCGTGACTTACCCCTGATGTCTGGACACTCCATGAACAAGGCAGCTAGGAGGAGCGACCGCGTGAACAAATACAGGTAGAATATGTTATACGCATCTGTACACCGAATATCACTGTCTTAAAGGAATACAGCACCTGTGAATAAAGACGCGTGTTTCTATTGCTCCTCCTATGCTATGTCTTTTAAGCACCAACCGACTCAGTAACTCTGGGGGTTCAAGTCTGAAGTAACTGGTTTTTATACACCGGGGACTGTATAACTGCATCCATTTCTTGCATTAACGCTGCACTTATTGGATTACAAATACCTGCAAGTTTTAAATGGACTGTTTTTGGTCTATTTCCCCTGGTGCACCAGATAATAATTTTTTGGCCAGTACTTCATTAATACTGCTTTGTGTGGGATCCCCTGTATGAATGTGAATGTGTGTATTGTGCATTTGTTTAATAAATATTTACATTGTTTTTGACATACAAGCTTTTTGTAGCGCTTTTATTCAATTTTACAGTTGTGCTGGATTTACCTAGACTTTTGGGAATTTCTTATTGTGAAATCCCCACTTCCTTTTCTATGTTGTTCTCATATGTATCTTTCTAGGAAGCACCTGTTCTCTAGTTAATTACTTATTAGTGTGCAACTCTCACCTTTTGTGTTTCTTTTGTTTACTATATCCATTAGCTCCAAATAAGAGTATTTTTTTACCTTGGAGTTTCTGAGTTTGCACCTTCTAAAAATATTGAAATATTAATTACAAGGCATTGTTTCATTGTTATAAAAATTATTTTAATGATTAAAAGCTTTGTTGCCAAATCACAATTTTGAGACCCTATATTTATATATATTTCTCTTAAATATGGCATTCAAATTATCGGATGAACGTTGGTCTACTGATATTAATGAAGCCTTTACAATGACTGGAGATGTGCAGATAGAGGGAGACGATGAGGCCATACATGATGTTGTTTCTGCATTCAAATTGTACAAGAAAAAATTGACAAAACAAATAAAAATTAAATGGGAACATCAAAGTCTTACTAACTATTTAAAGATGGAGATAATTCCTAGAGGTCTGAGAATCCGCCTAGACCCCGGCATTAACTTGCGAGGTGTAGATGCGGATAATGAATTTATAGCTAAATGGAATGAAATATTAACAAAATGCTCACTTGATCTGATTGCATTAATAATAGAGGAAGATGGTAAAAAACTGGAAAAATGTAAAAAAGATGTGGATGATGTGTACGAATGTTTGCACAAATTTGAAAATGACACATCATTTGAGAAATTAAATAAAGAGACACAAAAACTTATAGAAAAATTACAAGGGGAATTAAAAACACGTAAAAGGAGGAAATTAATAAGAGATCAGGAAGACTATAGGAGAAATAAAATCTATATATATAGGAATAGAATTAACACAAGAAATTACTATGATTCAGGTACAGATAATTCTGATATGGATTCTGATGGTGAAAATAAAAATAATGATTCAAATAACCAACGTATGCACCCTTTAGGGGTAGGACTAGACGAGGTGGGAGGAGGAGGCACGGGAGGGCAATCCCAAGAGAGGAGAGAAGGAAGAGGGAGGGGGAACAGACGACATCAGGGACAATATATGATGACCAGAAATCGTATGAGATACAACTAGAAGAGGAAAGTGACTCACTTCTAGGCCCACACCCCTCTCATAAAATGGGTATTGTCAACCTTTCCTCATTCCCCCTAAATCGCGAACATATAAATGTACTGGAAAAGGGACTTAGTTTTTGCCCTTCTAATAGTCTAGATCTCTTTGAGGTCACCAAGGACTTACATCTTTTTGCGAGAAAACTCGCTTTAAAAAAGATAATGACGCCAAAAATACAAGTAGATCTGGCCTGTAGAAAAGAGAGAGATACTCTGGATTGTCTGGAGACTCTTCTCTACGAACAGAGTAATGAAATTACAGATATCCTTCCAAAAACAGATTTAAAGAAAAAATCTACTTACATGCCCTCTTTTTCTTCCATTCCAAATATTTCGTTTTTTGTTCAAAATGTCTCCCAGGAGTTGACACAAATTCAAACTACTAAGATTGTCAATGATAATCTTACTAAATCTGAACGTAGAGCCCTTAAAGAACTGATTAATCATCAGGAATTGGTCATAAAACCGGCCGACAAGGGGGGTAATGTTGTCATTCTTACTCAAGAATACTACATCAAAGAGGCAATGCGGCAATTACTTGATGAAACACAATATGCCAAATCTTCTTTTGAAGAATTTCATAGATCTCACAATGAACTTCTTTTTTTACTAAATGAAGCACGTAGAAATAATTTGATTACAAGCCAAGAGTTTGGCTTCCTGTATAGTCACAAACCAAAAACACCAGTTTTCTACTGGATACCAAAGTTACATAAATCCATTAAAAATCCACCTGGACGCCCCATCATCTCTGGAATGGGGGGCCCCACTGAAGGAATAAGTAACTATGTTGATAGGTTTTTACAGCCGTTTGTAAATGACTTACGTACCTTTGTCCAAGATTCAACAAATGTGATTAAAAAACTTGATGGAATCAATGTTTCTGACAAGACCATTTTGGTCTCGTTGGATGTTGAATCCTTATATTCTTCAATTCCCCACTCTATTGGAATTGCAACTTGTGAAAAATTTCTCAATACAAGAGGAGTGGGCTATAGCAAACATTCTAAATTTGTAAGTAAACTTTTGAAATTTGTTCTGGAAAACAATATTTTTATTTTTGATGGCAAATACTATAAACAGAAACAAGGGACAGTAATGGGGGCTACATGCGCCCCAACATATGCCTGTTTACACCTTGGTGGATGGGAAGATCAAATTGTTTTTGGTGAGCATTCTGACATAGTTGAGGCGCATGTAGCCCTCTGGATCAGATATGTGGATGATATCCTCCTGCTATGGGATGGCAGTGAGGAGGATCTACTTAAATTTGTTTCTCTCCTGAATAAGAATAATTTAAATATCTTCTTAACTTGTAGTTATGATTCTACTACCATCAATTTTTTGGACTTAAAAATTAGTAAGAACGAAGGCAAAATTGAAACAGAAGTGTTTCGAAAGCCGACTGCAACTAATAGCCTTCTTTTGGGAACGAGTCATCATCCTGAAAATCTTAAGAGGGGTATTCCCTATGGGCAATTTCTGCGCCTTCGCAGAATCTGCTCTGGAGATCAAACCTTTAAACAACAGGCCAAAGATATGGCGACTCGTTTCCTTGAGAGAGGCTATTCAAAAAGATGTGTAAAAAGAGCACTCTATAAAGCATCTCAGCATCAAAGAAAAGATCTTCTGTACAAAAAGAATACCAAAAGTGAGGATGTGGAAGACACTAAAATCAGATTTATTACTAAATATAATGCCCATTGGAGTAAAGTTAAAAGTATTCTTAACAATAACTGGCATTTGCTGACTAATGATTCTACATTACACCAACATGTGGGGGACTATCCCCTAATGACAGCAAGGAGACCTAACAATTTGAAAGATCTCCTTGTTAAGAGCGAATTTAACAAAGTGCCTACATCTAACTGGTTAGAACGCAATGCCCAAAAAATAGTCGGCAGTTCCCCCTGTAATCACTGTGTCTGCTGTCAATTCGTGCAGAAAACTAAGACTTTTAGCACGAATACAGGTGTCACATATAAAATCAATTCTTTTATTAATTGTTCCACAAAAGGAGTCATATATCTTCTCTATTGCTCGTGTAAATGCTTTTATGTGGGTAAAACTTTTAGAGAATTACGCTCCCGCATTACAGAACATAGAGACGATATAAAGGACTTCAATATTGACAGCCCAGTGGCGAGACATGTTGCTCAATTTCACAAATCAAAAATTGATGAACTCCACTTCATTGGAATAGAATCAGTCAAACTGAGCATGCGCGGGGGGGACATTGATAAAATTCTTTTACAAAAAGAAACAAGATGGATGTACAAACTAAACACTCTATCTCCTAATGGCTTAAATGAAAAATTGGAATTTGCTTCCTTTTTAGGCTAATTCCTTATACCTTACTTTATCTGCACGTCTCCATTTATTTCCATATGTGTATGGATAGTGGGTTCTCAAAAGTAATAAAATAAATCAAAAGTGTAAATATATACTACTATGATGAGCTAAAATGCACATATTTGCTGTTAGAATAATTTGACACACATAACATTATAATTAAGTATTGTCTTTTAAATATTGCACAATGGTGTATTAAAATAAAACAGTTTTTAGCATATTTTGTATATATGATTTGTTGCGGATGTGTGTGTGAGTGAGTATCTGAATCATTTAATTGTATACAACCAACTTCTGCTATTGAATACCTCACCTTGGTTACTTGAGAAGCCCTGAATTTAGCTGTATTTAAAAGTAACAATTGCAAAGACATTGCAACAACGGCTAATTGTGATTGACATAAATTTCATCAAATTGAAAGGACTCTGGAAACCGGTATCCAATAAAAAGGCAGGTAATCAAGGTGTCGTTAGCACCTGGAAGAAGCTCCATGCTGCACTGACTGAAGGAGCGAAACGAGCGTTTGGACTCGTCGTGCTTGGCAGCCCTTACAGCAGATCCCCTGCTCATCGTGACTTACCCCTGATGTCTGGACACTCCATGAACAAGGCAGCTAGGAGGAGCGACCGCGTGAACAAATACAGGTAGAATATGTTATACGCATCTGTACACCGAATATCACTGTCTTAAAGGAATACAGCACCTGTGAATAAAGACGCGTGTTTCTATTGCTCCTCCTATGCTATGTCTTTTAAGCACCAACCGACTCAGTAACTCTGGGGGTTCAAGTCTGAAGTAACTGGTTTTTATACACCGGGGACTGTATAACTGCATCCATTTCTTCCATTAACGCTGCACTTATTGGATTACAAATACCTGCAAGTTTTAAATGGACTGTTTTTGGTCTATTTCCCCTGGTGCACCAGATAATAATTTTTTGGCCAGTACTTCATTAATACTGCTTTGTGTGGGATCCCCTGTATGAATGTGAATGTGTGTATTGTGCATTTGTTTAATAAATATTTACATTGTTTTTGACATACAAGCTTTTTGTAGCGCTTTTATTCAATTTTACAGTTGTGCTGGATTTACCTAGACTTTTGGGAATTTCTTATTGTGAAATCCCCACTTCCTTTTCTATGTTGTTCTCATATGTATCTTTCTAGGAAGCACCTGTTCTCTAGTTAATTACTTATTAGTGTGCAACTCTCACCTTTTGTGTTTCTTCTGAAGATAATCAGCTGTGAATACCGGCTTCTCTGATTGCTTCTTATGCTGTTTTCTCTTTAGGCTGTTAATTTCCTTATTTGAAATGTTTATCAGACTCCAAGATGTGGGAGTTACTAGTATCTCAGGTAATTGGATAGTAATAAAGGACAATCAGAAGTTCATATAAAAGTAGTCCATAAAGTACAGGGTTTTTTTCCAAGTCCCAGTACAACCAATAAATCTGACCAGAGTACTTGGCCCTCCCTTAGTATCAGTAAATGAATGTAGGTTTGTTTTAACAAAAATGCTGCTAAGAATCAACGCGTTTCACCCCTGGGGGCTTTTTCAAGATGTGTTTAGCAGGCAATGTGTGTAACTTATAAAGACCTAGTTTGTATCTGATAGGTTGTGTGGATTAAGGTAATTGGCCTCTAGTGCCTCCTCTTTTCTAGTAAAGGTGGTATAATATAAAGGTGGAGTAGAGATAATGCGAGTAAATATCATCATAATTTCAATCAGTCAGCTAATAAGAAATAGGATAATCCCATAATAATAGTTACAATCAAAAGAAGTATAAATAATGATAACTTAATATATACCTAATACTGATCAGGTGCGTAAAAACCTTTTGAATGGACCGTTATTGATTGCACTAGCCCAGATTGTGATGTCTTCATTGGTGTGTAATCGGAACAATATCACATGACTTATTTCATAGCTTCTATTGGGGAAAGCTTAAATTCAAAGTTTATATACTTTTCTCTATAGGGAGATATCATTTTCTTCTTTCCTTTTTTATCCATTACATAAGGAAATGGCATCAAGTTTGTTATTAAAGATTATATAGCCATTCTTTTTAAGGATTTATAGTGAAAGTTTAAGTAAATGGTCTGTGTTCAGATAGGTGTAATCAGCAACCTTTATCTGACTCAAATTATTAATTAATTAATCATACATAAAGGGAGTCCCAAAGGGTGTAGGGTTCTCATTCTATAAATCATTTCTGCTTTTTTATTGAGAAGTTTAGTTTCAAAATTACCTCCCCTCCAATCTGGTTTTACTTTGACTACTCCCCAGAATTTTAGTTCTTTCAAGTTATTGCTATGAACATCCCTAAAGTGCCTATATAAATGGGTGTCTTTTTTCCCTTTTTCAATAAGCCATAAATGCTCCCTGATTCGTTCTCTCAGGGTTCTAGTCGTTTCACTCAAATACTGCTTATTGCAGCTGAATTGGATTAAGTATACAACTCCCTTGTCGGTACATCTTATTGTGTCTCTTATTGTGAACTTTTCTCCAGTTAGACAGGAAGAGAACTCTTTAATTTTGGAGCTATAGTGGCAGGCTCTACAACAGTGGCATGGGTAGAAGCCTTTAGTGTTATTTCCCAATAGATCTTTCTGGATGAAGGTGGATTTTTCCCTTTTAAACTCACTAGGTGCTAGGATGCCCTTAAGGTTATTAGATCTCCTATATATGAATCGTGGTTTCATTGTCAATTTGTCACCAATAATGGGGTCTTCCCTTACTACATGCCAATGTTTATTTATGATTTTTTCAATTTTTTATGTTCACCGTTGTCAAGGTATAGGTGAAGATTAATACGTATATGTATATATATATATATATATTATATATTTCACTAATCAATTCCAAATGATTCATTCAGAAAAATTTACTTGAAACAAATCCCATCCTCCCACATGCAGTATACAAAGTTGTTTTAAACATCCAAGTGAGGACAAGAAAACATTTGCTCCTTAATTAGGAAGTGCAAACTTCAGAGCACTCTGGAACCCATGCAGTGAGTGGAGACGAAGTGTCTGGGAATTTTCTTTAAGGTAGGATGAGATTTGGGGGAAGGAGCAGTGTTGGGTGAAGACATGACTGTAAACAGCCATGTGTAAATTATCTCCTGTAGAGTCTCTATGTGCAGGGAGCAAACAAATTAGCATTTACAATTCCCTGTATGACATAAATAAAAATAAATACATTTTGAAAAAGAAATGATGCCAATAGTTTCATGTGTGTTTGAAATAATTCAAATAACCCACATATGTATATATATATATATATATATATATATATATATATATATATATATGGAACTGGAACATATTATATTAAATAAATAATTGCTGCAGTGAATAGATGTATGAATACATAAATTCAAATCTATAATAGATTGAATGGAAATTGTAATAATCCCATATTTAAAATATATGCATATAGATGACATGTTTTTTCTGTTTTTCCAGATGGAGTTCAAAGATAATAAATACAAGATACTGCATTGAAATGAATATATATATATATATATATATATATATATATATATATATTTATTGAAAGCATAAAATGTCTTAGCATCTGTATTATTTTAAGAAGAATATTTATGGAACTAAAAAGAAATGATTAATGACACTTATTTTATTTCAGATGGACCATGGAAAAATTCATGCATGCAGAACTTGTTGGAGATATAGAACAGGCTGTATTTGTGTAAATACACATATAACAGATGTATAAATGCCATTAATTTCAAAATAATTAACAGTATACTTATTTTAATTTAATATAATGGTGTTTGGTATAGAAATAATCAGAAAATTGACATGAGGTTATCCTGCCTGGAAATCGGATTGTAAGTTATTAATGCAAGAAATTATGGCATTTATTACACATTTTAAAGAAATATTTTCTTTCACTGTCTAGAAATGGTTAAATGTATTGCTGTGTTGTGTGTCTACTGCCACCCGAGAGCCAGAATCCAGTATGACAGTTAAGGGACTTAACTGTTAAAAGATGAGTTTTCATGGTGACCATGTTCAGCTCCGTAAGGGCCAATCCGATTAGATATTCCAGATACCCAATCAGAAGGGGCAAGCACGAAGGGCCACCCATTATTCTCACCTATGATGGTAATGACGTGAAAAGCACCAGTACTCTGGCAAAGCTAATCTACCCTTTCTCATTGATTGCAAATTATACTTATTGGTATTTCTGAGGTGAGATTAAACCTGCTGAAAGATATTGGATATCGATTGGTGTTCATCCTGGTAAAGTATTAAAAGATTGTGGGTAGATTGAAGAGAGCAAATTGTGTTTTTAAACTGTATTTCATAGCCTTGAATAGCTCTTAGCTTGCCTTTTTGTATGCAAAACATTTAAAGCAATCATTCATTGTTGCTGTATATAAATAGACTTAAAGAAATAAATTGTATTTTAAAGCTAGTATTTCATAGCCTGTGTATTGTTAACCCCTTAATGACCGGACCATTTTTCAATATTCTTACCCTTAATGACAATGGCTATTTTTACATTTCTGCAGTGTTTGTGTTTAGCTGTAATTTTCCTCTTACTCATTTACTGTACCAACACATATTATATACCGTTTTTCTCGCCATTAAATGGACTTTCTAAAGATACCATTTTTTTCCATCATATCTTATAATTTACTAAAAAAAAAAAAAAGATAAAATATGAGGAAAAAATAGAAAAAAAACCACACTTTTTCTAACTTTGACCCCCAAAATCTGTTACACATCTACAATCACCAAAAAACACCCATGCTAAATAGTTTCTAAATTTTGTCCTGAGTTTAGAAATATCCAATGTTTACACATTCTTTGCTTTTTTTGCAATTTATGGGGCAATAAATACAAGTAGCACTTTGCTATTTCCAAACCACTTTTTTTCAAAATTAGCGCTAGTTACATTGGAACCCTGATATCTGTCAGGAATACCTGAATATCCCTTGACATGTATATATATATTTTTTTTAGAAGACAACCCAAAGTATTGATCTAGGCCCATTTTGGTATATTTCATGCCACCATTTCACCGCCAAATGCGATAAAAAAAAAAAGTTCACTTTTTCACAACTTTTGTCACAAACTTTAGTTTTCCCACTGAAATTATTTACAAACAGCTTCTGCAATTATGGCACAAATGGTTGTAAATGCTTCTCTGGGATCCCCTTTTTTCAGAAATAACAGACATATGGCTTTGGGGTTGCTTTTTGGTAATTAGAAGGCCGCTAAATGCCGCTGCGCACCACACGTGTTTTATGCCCAGGAGTGAAGGGATTAGGGAGCTTGTAGGGTTAATTTTAGCTTTAGTGTAGTGTAGTAGACAACCCCAAGTATTGATCTAGGCCCATTTTGGTATATTTTATGCCACCATTTCACCGCCAAATGCGAGCAAATAAAAAAAAAAACTTTACATTTTTCACAATTTTAGGTTTCTCACTGAAATAATTTACAAACAGCTTGTGCTATTATGGCAGAAATTGTTGTAAAAGCTTCTCTGGGATCCCCTTTGTTCAGAAATAGCAGACTTATATGGCTTTGGCGTTGCTTTTTGGTAATTAGAAGGCCGCTAAATGCTGCTGCGCACCACAAGTGAATTATGCCCAGCAGTGAAAGGGTTAAATTAGGTAGCTTGTAGGGAGCTTGCAGGGTTAATTTTAGAGATCAGCCTCCCACCTGACACATCCCACCCCCTGATCCCTCCCAAACAGCTCTCTTCCCTCCCCCACCCCACAATTGTTACCGCCATCTTAAGTACTGGCAGAAAGTCTGCCAGTACTAAATAAGAGTTTTTGTTGTTTTTTTTAATAAAAATAATAAAATATTTTAGCTGTGATGGACCCCTGCCTTAGCCCCAACCTCCCTGATCCCCCCCTCCAGCTCTCTAACCCTCTCCCCTACCTAATTACCGCCATCTTGGGTACTGGCAGCTGTCTGCCAGTACCCAGTTTGGCCCCAAAAAACAAAGTATTTTTTTATTTTATTTTTAACTTAACTCTTTCTGTAGTGTAGCAGCCCCCCCACAATACCCCCACCCCCCTCCCCCTCCCAGATCCATTTATATTTGAATTTTTTTTTTTTACCTTTCTCTCCCTTTCTGCTCTCATTGGTGTCAGTGTGGCTAATGTGCGTGTGCATGTGTACATGCATGTGCGCCTCGTGTACGTGCGACTCATGCACATGCCACACGCGCACTATGTTCACGTGCACGCTCCCTCCCACCCGGACAACGGCACCATCGCTACCGGTGCAGAGAGGGCCACAGAGTGGCTCTCTCTGCATCGGAGGCTTGTAAAGGGGTATTGCAGGATGCCTCCATATTGAGGCATCACTGCAATACCCTCAGAGCTGCTGGAAGCGATTGTGATCGCTTCCAGCACTCTGTTAAACAACTGACGTACCAGGTACGTCCATTGTCATTAACTGTTAGTTTTTGCATGACGTACCTAGTATGTCAGTTGTCATTAAGGGGTTAAACTAATCCTAAATTTTAAATTGTTTATCTGTGCAAATATATAGTTATAACTCAGAATTGGGTTTTTGCATAAACAATATATACAATTTTTGATGTTTTAAATTAGAATTGTGTTAGGATAAAGCGTGGGTAGATAGCTGAGTATTTTACTTAGAATCTCATTGTATTAATTGAATGAAAGGCTATTTGTAAATAAGGCTAGTTTTAAAGGTAAACTTTTATGAGTTTTGTAAGAAGTATAGCATATCTTAATAGCTTTTAAACGTGTATAATATTGTTTCATATTCTGGTATTACAAATATATTCCAATATGTTCATAGATATTAACTAATAAAAAGAATTCAGATATTTATATTAATGTTATGGTTTCTAGTAGATGCATATTGATTGAGGGTTTATATTTTAAAGGATAATTATTAAATGTATTGTATTATAGCCCTGCCATACACTGATATATTAATTGGAGAGCACTACTGAAGATTCTTATAAATATACTGACACCGTGCTGCGCTCACTTTGTTTGCTTTTGAGCTTCCTACCAAGTTTTAAGAATTTGTAATAAAATTGATTGTTTTTATCCTGGATGGTGTGGATCGTACCTTCTTTTCTTCAATGTTTACATGCTCCAGAGATCTACACCACCATACAGCAGTCCGCTTCACACTCTGCTGCTTCGTGATCGCATTCGTCCTTCCCTGCATGAGTGACGTCATTTGGAAGCGCCAGACCACCTGTGGGCCACAAATCGCCGGAGACGCCAAGAAAGGCAAGGGAGCGAGTAAGCTCTTACCGTATGGAAACGGGGTCCCAGCATCCTCCTGCAGATTTGAAAAGTCCAAGGTGAAGGGTAAGAGAGCACTACCTGTGCCCACCTGTTTGGGAATATCTGGCTGTATAAACTGACGGTTATTGGAAGAGACTTGGTTTATGTGTATCCAGCAGGGAGCTATTTGACTTTTGTTTTCTATTCTATTTTAACTCACACCCCTCCATCATTTCTTATCACCGTTATAGTTAGTTATAAATGGAACTGTCAAATCTGATACTGTATTTTCACATGGATCTCTCGTCTTAGTCTTATAATGCAATAATGTATCTCTTCCTATTTCTTTAACTTCTACATTTTTGGAGATTTTTCCCCCATCATATCCTCTGTCAGAGAATCTTAGCTTGCTCCTCATAGTCAATGAGTGTTGAGCAATTTTTCCTTATTCTAAGAAATTGTGAATTAGGTATATTTTCTTTCCACCTTGTTAGATGACAACTTTTGGCGTGGATAAAGTTATTAGAGTCCACTTTCTTAAAAAATGTCTTTGTTTTAAAACTATTCGATTCAATCTCTATATCTAAATCTAAAAAGGCTATCCTTTCTCTACTTATTTCATGGGTGAATTTTAGCCCCTTGTTATTATTATTCATTGCGTCAAAAAATTCCAATAGAGGGCCCTCGCTTCCCTTCCAAATTATAAGGATATCATCAATATATCTTTTATGGGACACCAGGTCTTGCGCCAAGCTACAGGAATCTAGGAAATCCATCTCCCAGTCTCCCATGAAAAGGTTGGCATAGTTTGGTGCAAACCTGTTGCCCATCGCTGTCCCCTTTAAAATAAATCAAATATTTAAAATAAATCAAATACTGTCTAATATAAACTCCTTTTGTTCACGGTTAATCTCTGGGTCTTGCCCTAAAAAATTGGATACTACCTTTATCCCCAACTCATAGTCGATGTCCGTATAGAGCGAGGTTACGTCACATGTTGCTAAAATTATTTCTCCCTCTAATGTTCTCTAAAATCTGTAGGACCCGAGTAGAGTCTTTGAGAAAGGAAGGTAGTGTTTTAACATATTTCTGTAGATACCGGTCGATATATTGAGATAGGTTGGAAGTGACTGAGTTGATGCTTGATATTATGGGGCGTCCTGGGGGTGTCTTAAGATCTTTGTGGATTTTTAGAAGGAAATAAAATATTGGCATTTTTGTGAATTCTGGATTTAAGTAATTAAATTCTTTATTATTCAGAATGCCTGAAGTGTGTGCTTTCTCTAGAAGGTTGCGAAGCATGATACTATCTACTGTCGTCGGGTCTCTCTTAAGTTCTTTATATGTAGTAGTATCTCCAATGAGTCTATCCGCTTCTGAGAGGTAGTACGATTAATCCATAACTACAACTCCCCCACCTTTATCGGCTGGTTTTATTATAATCTTGTCATTTTCAGTTTTTTTTTTTTAAGTATCATATTCTGATTTGTTAAGGTTCCTTAGTGTCCTATTATCGTATCTTTCTATGTCTTTAAGGACTAATTTTTCGAATACTTACAGATTTTTTCCTTTTTCATGGGTGGGATAAAACTTGGACTTTGGTCTTAGGTCAGTATGTATATATTTTTGTACCTGTCCTTCTTGAGTGTCTGGTGTATTAATATTGCGCTTAATCTGTTTTTTTTTAAAAAATTTCTCTTTAAAGTGAGTTTTCTCACAAATTGATGTACATTTATGTGTGTTTCAAATTTATTTAATTTTTATGTGGGGGCAAATGATAAACCTAAGCATTTAAAACCACATTTTTGTGTATGTGGAGACTGAAAAAGTTGGGACGCTTGAGGAGAAGGCTGCGGCATATCTGCAACAGGAGACACCTGAACAGCATTTGCCTGGGATAATGGTGGCTCATGGTCAAATATTTTATCTCTATAACTTAAAGTTCTCTCATTGCATGAGGAACAAAAATGAACTGGGGGTTCCACCTGAGCATCAAAACATAACTGACAAGCAGCAACTTTGCCTGAGATAATGGTTTGAAAAGCCTCTTGATCCATCTTATGTAATAAATAAGGATTAAGTGTAATAATTCTTTATTTGAAAATAAAATTTGTACTGTGTCTTTAAATAGAAATGTGTGTTAGCGCAACAAACCAAATAGAGCTCAGGCTAACAATACCCCTCTAAACACCTCAGTAGCTTTACTGAGGTGCCTATCCTTTTCAAATACAGAGCGGTTACAGAGCCCTAACTGCAGAAAAAAAACGTCTTACAACAGTAATCTCCATGACCAAAAGTTAAAGTATAAAAAAGGAAATTTATGCTTACCTGATAAATTTATTTATTTTTCGATACGATGAGTCCACGGATTTCATCCTTACTTGTGGGATATCGCCTCCTGGTCAGCAGGAGGAGGCAAAGAGCTCCACAGCAGAGTTGCATAAATAGCTCCTCCCTTCCCTCCCAACCCAGTCATTCGAACGAAGTTAGGAAGAGAAAGGAAAAGCCAAGGAGCAGAGGTGTCTGAAGTTTAACAAAAAATTAAATAACCTGTCTCATAGAACAGGGCGGGGCCATGGACTCATCGTATTGAAAAAGAAATAAATTTATTAGGTAAGCATACATTTCCTTTTCTTTTTCAAGATACGATGAGTCCACAGATTTCATCCTTACTTGTGGGATACAATACCAAAGCTATAGTACACGGATGAAAGTGTAGGGACAAGACAGGGAACCAAAACGGAAAGCACTACTGCTTGAAGAACTTCCCCAAAAACAGGCTCAGCAGAGGCAAAAGTTTCAAATTTGTAAAAATCGGAAAAAGAGTGAAGAGAGGACCAAGATGCAGCCTTGCAAATCTGTTCAACAGAAGTATAATTTTTGAATGCCCATGAAGAAGCCACAGCGCTAGTGGAATGAGTCGTAACCCTCTCAGGAGGGTGCTGCCCAGCAGTTTCATATGCAAGACGTATGATACTCTGCATTCACAAGGGAAGAAGCCGTAGTTGTCTGACCCTTACGTCTGCCAGAAAAAAACCTCAAACAAAGAAGAGGACTGACGAATGTCCTTAGCCGCCTGAAGATAAAACTTCAGGGCCCGAACCACATCTAAATTGTGAAGAAGTCTCTCCTTCCGGGAAGAAGGAGTAGAACACAAGGAAGGAATCACAATTTCATGGTTAATGTTCCTATCCGAAATGATTTCAGGAAGGAAACCTAAGTTTGTTCAAAGCACTACCTTATCTGAGTGGAAAATAAGGTATGGAAATTAACATTGTAGCGCCGAGAGTTCTGATACAGAAGAAATAGCACCCAGAAAAGGAACGTTCCAAGATAGCAACTTGATATCTAAGGAATACATAGGCTCAAACAGAGCCCCCTGAAGAACTAGAATAAGACTCCATGGAGGAGGAACTGGTTTGAACACAGGCCTGACTCTTACCAAGGCCTGACAAAAAGATTGTACATCCGGTACACCTGCTAGAAGTTTGTGAAACAAAAATGGATAGAGCTGAAATTTGACCCTTTAATGAACTAGCAGATAAAACCCTTCTCCAGACTTTCCTGGAGAAAAAAATGAAACTCTAGGAATCCTAACTCTAAATCAAGAGTAGCCCTTGGATTCACACCAATAAAAGTATCTATGCCAAATCTTATGGTAGATGTTTCTAGTTACAGGCTTACGAGCCTGAATCAAGGTCTCTATGACCGGATCAGAAAACCCACGCTTGGATAAAATGAAGCGTGCAATCTCCACGCAGACAGCTTCAGAGAAGCTAGATTTGGATGAAGGAAGGGACCCTGAATGAGAACGTCCTTCCTCAACGGCAGTCTCCAAGGTGGTAGAGATGCCATCTATATCAGGCCCGCATAACATCAGATCCAACTCCGGCTGTCCCCACTTGAGGATCAGTTTAGAAAACACCTCCGGATGGAGGAGTTTCCACTCCCCAGGACGGAACGTCTGTCTGCTGAAGAAATCCACCTCCCAATTGTCTACTCCCAGGATGTGGATCGCTGACAGGCATCAAGAATGGGTCTCCGCCCATTTAATTATTTTGGATACTTCTGTCATTGCCAGGGAACTTCTTGTTCCCCCTTGATGATTGATGTAATGGTCCCTGTGAATGGGAACATGTAGGTATGCATCCTTTAGGACCACTGTGGTCATGAACTGACCTTCTTAAATCAGTGGCAGCATGGAACGAATAGTTTCCATTGTGAGGACGGAACTCTAGAATTTTGCTCTTGAGATCCAAGGTTAGTCTGAAGGTTCCCTCTTTATCGGGAACCACAAACAGACTTTGCTTGGACAGGAACGATCACTCTATGTCTAAAGCCCAGGGATCCTGAACATCCCGCACCCAGGCCTGAACAAAAAAGGGATAGTCAGTCCCCTACCAGATTCGGCCTCGGATCAGGGGCATGACCTTCATGCTGAGTTAGTTCCAATTTCATGCTTGTTGGTTTGCTTGGGCTTCCAAGAAAGGTAGGGCCTCCATGCAGGCTTAGGTTATTCCAGCTTAGCAGAGAAAGAGGAAACAATTCCTCTGGAATTCTGAAAGGACCGAAACCTAGTCTGTCGTCTCTCAAGTGTAATCATCTTATCCTGCGGGAGAAGATGGCCCTTACCCCCCCCAAAATATCAGAAATGGCCGAACAAGGTCTTACCCTTGTAAAGAAGAATAAAAGGCTTAGTCTTAGAAGACACATCCACGGACCAAGGCCGAAGCCATAAGGCCCTGCGGGCCAGAACCCGAACTCTTATGTGCCAGCTGAAGACCTGCAAATAAGCATCTGCAATAAAGGCATTATCAAGTTTCATAGCCTTTATCTTGTCTTGTGTCTCCCCCAAGGAAGTCTCCTACAGTTTAAAATGTGTTTCATGTTACTTTGTATATATTGGGTACTTGAAAAGCGCGGCTAATCACCCGTAAGGGTCTCAAGACGCTGGTCACTTTATCAACCTCAGAAGGATGAAAGGCTGAGCGGACCTCGCCGGGGATTAGGGACTCGCAGGCCACTGCATGCGGGCCTAAAATTTCGATGGGAATACTATCCCCAGGAAAGTTGCCTATCTAACACAGGCAAAGAGAATGACTGGGTTGGGGGGGGGGGGGGGGAAGGGAGGAGCTATTTATGCAGCTCTGCTGTGGAGCTCTTTGCCTCCTCCTGCTGACCAGGAGGCGATATCCCACAAGGATGAAATCCGTGGACTCATCGTATCTTGAAAAAGAAACTACTATAACACAATGAGCCACCATAAATCACCTCACAATCTCAATGCCCAAACTGCCTAAAAGAAACACCAAACATGAAGGTTTAATAAAGTCCCATATTAAATAAGACGGCTTTTAGCTGTAACAAGTGCCAGCAATATCCTTGCAAAATAAAATTAAAATTGCACTTATCTGAAAGTGCTGTCCGGCAGCAGGACAGGTCACCGGGTTTGAGAAAGTGCTGCACCTCACATGGACCTGTGAAGAGAGAAAAACTGAGTAAACCTACTCAGGTTTTCTAGTTAGGGCAGCAGATTCTTGAGAAAACGCAGTGTGGATTGTACCTCACAAGTTCTCAAAAGACACCACTGCCCTACTGAAGAGACTAATGTGGACTAGGCTAGACCCCAGAAAAGAACAGAGTAAGCTTACTCTGCTAAAAAAAAAAAAATAGTAAAATCTTGATTGAAGAAAACTTCTCATCAGACACCTAAACTTCACCTCCTCCTTGCACTAAAGGCAAAAAGAATGACTGGGGGATTGTGGGTAGGGGAGTGATATTTAACAGTTTTACATTTGGTACAAATACACATGCATAATTATCCAATGAGATATGTGCCATTGCTAGCTCGATACCACAATACTGATGTCTGTTTATCAGTTAGTGGGGATGAGGATTTTTGCTACATAGATCATTAAACAAATGCTGATGCCACATCGTTTGGTAGCAAAATGTTTATATCAGGAAACCTGTTCTCCAGCTATTCGGTTTGATGAATTATGTAAACACTGACCTGTACACATATGAAGCCCAGCTCTGCCTGTAAATAGAAGTAAATTGTGTAATGCAGGGAGCGGTAAAGAACTGTACGTTCTCACGTTCTCTCGTCTGTCACAACATCAATGTCAGGAAACAAAATTCACAAGCAGCGCAGTAACAAAACAAGGTGTCTCTCCTTGGCTAATATTGCTTCCCATTGCCCATTACTAATAAACAAGCTCACACCTAAATCAATATGATGAAATCAACAGCTATTAGGTTTAATTATATATTTTTATTATTAACAAAGAAATATAAAACTTTTAAAAGGCAGTATTTAAAATGTGCAAAAGTGAATATAAAGGATGTAATACCAACATGTCCTGCTAAGCAGAACGACACATATGGCTTGGCAACTTATCTTAAAGAGACACTGAAAATCCAGAATGAAGTGAAAATAGTTGCTCTCCACCTTTAGGTGCTTATTTTTAAGTGACAATTTTCTCTACAACTAATTTTGTAAACATAGTGAACTTTATCGATAGCAGTAGCTAGATTTTTTGGAGTAAACCTGGATAAAATAAAAACGGATTCTACAAGGCTGAGAGGTAAAATGGTTAGGAAATGTATTGAATTGCAACCCCCTCCCCTTTCAATTAAAAAAAAAAAACCCACAGCATAAATTTGTTCATTGTTTGCATAAGATCTACAAAAATAGAGCTAGTATAAAAATATCAGTTGCTCTGATGCTAAGACCCAAAGATTAAAACAAATGCAAGCAGATTCCCATTTTTACAACACATTTACTTGCTACCTCTATTAAAGTGATGGTAAACACTAATGTTTTTAAAACGCTAGGATTTCACAATGAGGTTACGTTTCCACCGCTTAAAAAAAGCCATGCTAGCCATAAGGTAAAACGCCAATTGGCTACTACGGCTATTGGCTAAGAGGTGGAACAGTCATCTCATTGAAAAAGAAAAAAAAAAAATAGCGTTTTGCTGTGGGCAGGCTTGACATAAATTCACAGGCAAATAAAAGTACTTTCAGCATGAAGCTTTTTATACTTCATGACTGAAAATCCCCTTTATTTAAAGCACTAGTAAATCCTAGTGTGCCAAAAGCGCTAGGATTTACCATCACTTTAACCTGTTTTTCTATTTTTCTCCTTTGGTTTAAGAATCATTATGCAGCTTTAGCAATTCCTCAGATGTTATTGCTAAAGATAAACAGAACGAAGTGTCTTACAAAACATTCTAGGGCTTCACTTCTTTAGTCTTTTAGGAGAAGGTTCTTCCTCTTCTTTTTTTAACCATTTATGCATTAACCCTGCGCTGGTTTGTTTGGCTGTTGTAGCAAATGTGGAGAGTTTAGGAGACTTGAACCCACTGTCTGCGGCTTCTTTCTTTGGAGATGTGTTTTTTAGCCAGTTTAGCATCTTTTTGCTGCTGGCACTTAATACCGGCTCCTATAGAAAGGGCAAAAACATGTTCTATAGTAAAATCAAGAGAACGAAGAAAATTTGATAATAGGAGTAATTAAGAAAGTTGCTTAAAATGGCATTCTCTATCTGAATAATGAAAGAAAAAAAAAAGGGTTTTGTGTACCTTTAAATAATGTGATTAATTTGTACTTTTGATAGCTCAAGCTAAATTTAAAAATAATAGAAAGTGTTATAATATTGCAAATTATTACACTCCTGCCACATGGGTACTTCATAATGACACCCAACTGGCAACATTTTCTGCGGAGAACACTGAAAAGAATTGTACATTTTCCAGACTTTTGCTTAGTAACTAAATATCCAGTATAATTATATTAAAATACCTTTAAAGTAAATATTATAAAACAGCTACTTTAACATACATTCACTAGAAATACAAATGTTTTGCTTTTAGATTGTATATGCTAACGGAAAATGTCAAACAAGCTACCAGTTCTTTTCCGATTATTCCAGAAAACAAAAAAATACCTTCTTTTTGCTCAAAATAACAGCAGTAATACACTCGGGGGTGTTGTTCCTGGAGTTGTTCACAATAGACGATACAGGGTGGTATGTGATCTTTTCAATGGGATGGATAAGTTTAATGGCTTCTTGGGATGGCACCTCTCCAAAGTCTAGCCATTTACGTACTTCCTCATCACCATCCAGTATAGCTGGCATTCTGGCAAGAACAAGACAAGGCAATTCAAAGCACGAACTGATGGAAAAGTATATAAAATGACTAAAATGTATTCTTACTCTGCTAAAAATACTAATTTTTGTTTTTATACTTCTATAAATATGTTCCTGTCTACCAGCGGAGCTGTAATCATCATCCAGTGATAGTCTTTCATATGCAAAATATAACGTTGTATTGTTTATTTTGTGCAGTGCATAACAGTGTAAAAGTGCACCATTCTTTAACCCCCTCTTTACATTAGGACATTCCATGCCGTCCTAACTGCACTGGCCTTTAGCGACATAAGGATGGCATGGAACGTCCTAGATGTTTGGCTGTACTGAAGCCTTAACGGCTTCCTAACTGGGATTGCGGGTTCGAGGGCATGCCTAGCACGATAAGCACTTCCCCCAGACCTGATCCCATCATTGATCACATGATTTCAATTTTCTACTCATTTGTTTACATCTGTACTTTTTTCTGATGTAACAAATAAGTACCATCAGGAAGAGGTTAAAGCAAAACCTTGCATAAATGTATTAAGTTAGTAAGCACAAAGTTATTAAATATTGGCTTAAACGATACAGAAGCACTGTCTGCTGACAATACTACTTATTACATTTATTAGTATGTTTTAATGGTCTTTAGATTTCTAGTTTACTTGTATAATTCTGTAAGTGGTGGTATGAACCTGTTAAAGAAACTGCATTCAAATATGTAGGCTTTGCTTATCAATAGAAGGAAATGAAACAGGTCAGACCATAAAACCGTGCAATGCTTTATGCTTGAATACACAAGGAGATAAAAAAAGACAATTTCACCTGATATATGAACAAAAGGAAACATCAGATATTTAAGTAATCACTTTCACTTGTGCCAGAAAAGGGTCGGAAACAATTTATACATGTTGTGAGGTTACAAGTGAGAGTATTCACTTTTAGTCACTTTAAGTGGATATGAAAAACTAATAGAAACTTTGTGTGCAAGACCTCAGGAAACAGGATTTATAACATCTTCCCAGGTTCATTTTATGGTTAGCCCTAGAATATCAAACTTTAATCCCTGCTTGGATAATTGCTGCAGAAAAATAAATGTTGTTGATAGATTGATTTCTGTGCAATAATATTCCATCAAATAATAATAATTAAAAAAAAACACAAAAATGAGCAATGCAGATGTTTTAAAGCTCTTTAAAGTGAAACTAGAACCATCTTGTTAATTTTAGACCTAATCTACACAGTTCAGAATATACTTTATAATACATTGATACTAGTAACCCCAATCTCTGAAGTTGATTGGTTTTGCCTATTTATTCCTCTTGCCTGTCGTGTATCCAGTCCATGGATTTAGAAGCATTAACTGTGATTAAAGTGTAGGTATACAACGGCTCTCCTCCGTTGGGTGGTTCCCAACAATCAAACAGTCCTGCCATAGTGAGCAGTCTCCATCCGCCCCACTCTGTGCCATCCTCTGTGTCAGAGCACTGAAAATAACCGTAAAGTAATAGGTTCACAATAAGAACAACATTTTTCTAACTTTATTCTACATAAGAGCGTTTGTATACTAGGACATCTATACATCTGCTACATTATAAAAAGAAGAAATGCAATAAGGAGGTTTCACAAATAATGATTGGAGACTATAAGGCAGAAATCACCCAAAACCAGTCATTTCTAGTGTCTGCTAAGCAAGATCATGGACACCATCTATAGTTAGTACTATACGGTCCAGGGGTTCCCATACTTTACTGAGGTGAGGGCTACTATTTATGAAGTTTATACATGTGCTAAGTATAAGAAAATCTTATCATGAACCAGAAACAGATTTTCATTTGTCACACAGACCAATAATCTTGTGCTGAATCACCTTTTTTAATGGTGGTAGCTGTGGTGGTGCAGAATATACTTGTGCAAAACATTAACCTGAACCCGTACAGTCCCTACTGGCTGAAAGGGTAATAGGAACTCACATAACGGTCTTGTGATCGACTGCTCAGCACTTGGAGATCTACTGATGGATCCCAATTTAACTTCTGGACAACTGGAGTAGTTAGATTAAAAAAAAAAAAAGCTTAACTTTTAACCTGGATTTATCTGGAGTAGATACCTTTTCTGACTTGATCTGTGGGAAATATATATAGTATGGCTGCTTTTCACCATTTTGTCTCTGCCATTCATAGAAGCCATCAGCCAGAACCACGCAGCGCTTCCCTTTAAATAGTGGTGCCTAAAGGAGGATAAACACAATATAATATTATCATATACCACCTGATGATAGGAGGGGGTCCAGTGGTAGTCATTGGTACCTATTAGCAATGAATGTGCATAACAATGTAGTGAAAATGTAATATAGTTATAGGAATTAAAATTCCTTTTAAATTTAAATATGTAATGCCTTAGACAAATGCGTTAGAGAAACGCTGCGTCAGGGGTCCTCGCTATTTTTTAATTGCCTCTCTTGTTGTAATAATTAGCAATAATATCTTAGCTTAAAAAAAACTTTTCTTAATTAGTACTTGGTAACCTGTGGCTTTTCACAGGCTTAAGCTGAAGCTATTACTATTTATCCCAGTATATAAAAATGGGTAACCGCTGCACTTGCATAACATAATATGTTAACGAGTGGGCAATACAATATCTGGGGGATTACGTTGTAAAGACAATTTTGTCTACACAACATCGTACACTACCATAGAAAGAATACAACAGACAGGTGTCATTACTAAGTTAATAAAAATTTAGACACATAGTGTCATACTATTAAAAGCTGTAATATAGTAACGTTGTAATACTACTGCAGTCAAAACCGAGTGACAGAAAAAACAAGTCTGTTTTTCACAGGCTCAAGCAGCAGCTATCACTATTTACCATAGCTTTTATAAAATGGTTAACAGCTGCACCTGTGTAACCGAACTTATCTCTTGATGCAATATTATGTGCACAATCATACTGAACCTAATTAATATCAATCATATGTGCTAAGTTAACGCAATAATCAAGTGGTGGTGATACAATATAGAGACTGCCACATAGGTAATCCTCCAGACCTCCCAGTCTCCACAGATATTTTATTGCAAGTACATACATTGGTATTAGCTCACTGTATACTGGCTATATAACTGGACATTGATGTTCACAGTGCCTTAAAGCCTATTTATCTATAAAAACCATTAAGTTTAAGTATAATAGGTATACCATATACAAATACCCATTTGGGAAAATCTCTAGGACTGGCCAGATATTAGGCCACACAGTCCTTAGATAGATAAATATACAGATACACCTATAATATAAACTCGGTCTTAAAACTGGTTTACCAAGTATTCTATATCAGTGATATCAAACAAGCTAAGTATCATATAATCAACAGAGAGTGTGTTTTCAACTCTCTCCAGGGTAGCATACACACACTATTTATGCTGTCTTTTTTTATAGATAAAACTAATAAAGGTTATATTTTAATTTGATGACACAAATTCTTTTTCAACCACAAGTTCCAGTAATCTACCGAATTATTTACTACAATCCATTGTTCACAGTGCAACATAAGCATTTCTTTAAGACTATCAGGTTTACTTAGCCTGTATAGTCTATTCTTGTTAATTGAGTATTTCATATGCTTATGCACTGCTCCTTAAGTGTTCAGGCATAACTCTTACAATTGCATTATTTTAAGCAAAAAGTAAAGATACGAAACAAAACACTTAGGCAGACAATTCATGTATAAAAAATAAAGGTTCAAAATCTTTTCCTTCATAACTGTCCTCAGACCTCCCTAACAGGTCAAGTTTTTCAGGATTACCTTGGGCGAGAGCAGGAAAAATAACCAATGTTTACTTATCAGCTGATTATTTCATCTGTGCTCCAGTACAGATATTCTTTAAAATCTGGCCTATTAGGGAGGCCCAAGAACAGGTTTGAAAACCAGTGATATAGATAAAAAACATAATTTATGTAAGAACTTACCTGATAAATTCATTTCTTTCATATTAGCAAGAGTCCATGAGCTAGTGACGTATGGGATATACATTCCTACCAGGAGGGGCAAAGTTTCCCAAACCTTAAAATGCCTATAAATACACCCCTCACCACACCCACAATTCAGTTTAACGAATAGCCAAGAAGTGGGGTGATAAGAAAAAAGTGCGAAAGCATATAAAATAAGGAATTGGAATAATTGTGCTTTATACAAAATCATAACCACCACAAAAAAAGGGCGGGCCTCATGGACTCTTGCTAATATGAAAGAAATGAATTTATCAGGTAAGTTCTTACATAAATTATGTTTTCTTTCATGTAATTAGCAAGAGTCCATGAGCTAGTGACGTATGGGATAATGACTACCCAAGAAGTGGATCTTTCCACACAAGAGTCACTAGAGAGGGAGGGATAAAATAAAGACAGCCAATTCCTGCTGAAAATAATCCACACCCAAAATAAAGTTTAATGAAAAACATAAGCAGAAGATTCAAACTGAAACCGCTGCCTGAAGTACTTTTCTACCAAAAACTGCTTCAGAAGAGAAAAATACATCAAAATGGTAGAATTTAGTAAAAGTATGCAAAGAGGACCAAGTCGCTGCTTTGCAGATCTGGTCAACCGAAGCTTCATTCCTAAACGCCCAGGAAGTAGAAACTGACCTAGTAGAATGAGCTGTAATTCTCTGAGGCGGAGTTTTACCCGACTCAACATAGGCAAGATGAATTAAAGATTTCAACCAAGATGCCAAAGAAATGGCAGAAGCTTTCTGGCCTTTTCTAGAACCGGAAAAAATAACAAATAGACTAGAAGTCTTACGAAAAGATTTCGTAGCTTCAACATAATATTTCAAAGCTCTAACAACATCCAAAGAATGCAACGATTTCTCCTTAGAATTCTTAGGATTAGGACATAATGAAGGAACCACAATTTCTCTACTAATGTTGTTGGAATTCACAACTTTAGGTAAAAATTCAAAAGAAGTTCGCAACACCGCCTTATCCTGATGAAAAATCAGAAAAGGAGACTCACAAGAAAGAGCAGATAATTCAGAAACTCTTCTGGCAGAAGAGATGGCCAAAAGGAACAAAAAACTTTCCAAGAAAGTAATTTAATATCCAATGAATGCATAGGTTCAAATGGAGGAGCTTGAAGAGCCCCCAGAACCAAATTCAAACTCCAAGGAGGAGAAATTGACTTAATGACAGGCTTTATACGAACCAAAGCTTGTACAAAACAATAAATATCAGGAAGAATAGCAATCTTTCTGTGAAAAAGAACAGAAAGAGCAGAGATTTGACCTTTCAAGGAACTTGCGGACAAACCCTTATCTAAACCATCCTGAAGAATACTGTAATATTCTCGGTATTCTAAAAGAATGCCAAGAAAAATGATGAGAAAGACACCAAGAAATATAAGTCTTCCAGACTCTATAATATATCTCTCTGGATACAGATGTACGAGCCTGTAACATAGTATTAATCACAGAGTCAGAGAAACCTCTTTGACCAAGAATCAAGCGTTCAATCGCCATACCTTTAAATTTAAGGATTTCAGATCCTGATGGAAAAAAAAAGGACCTTGAGACAAAAGGTCTGGTCTTAACGGAAGAGTCCACGGTTGGCAAGAGGCCATCCGGACAAGATCCGCATACCAAAACCTGTAAGGCCATGCCGGAGCTACCAGCAGAACAAACGAGCATTCCTTCAGAATCTTGGAGGTTACTCTTGGAAGAAGAACTAGAGGCGGAAAGATATAGGGAGGATGATACTTCCAAGGAAGTGATAATGCATCCACTGCCTCCGCCTGAGGATCCCGGGATCTGGACAGATACCTGGGAAGTTTCTTGTTTAGATGAGAAGCCATCAGATCTATTTCTGGAAGTTCCTACATTTGAACAATCTGAAGAAATACCTCTGGGTGAAGAGACCATTCGCCCGGATGCAACGTTTGACGACTGAGATAATCCGCTTTCCAATTGTCCATACCTGGGATATGAACCGCAGAGATTAGACAGGAGCTGGATTCCGCCCAAACCAAAATTCGAGATACTTCTTTCATAGCCAGAGGACTGTGAGTCCCTCCTTGATGATTGATGTATGCCACAGTTGTGACATTGTCTATCTGAAAACAAATGAACAACTCTCTCTTCAGAAGAGGCCAAGACTGAAGAGCTCTGAAAATTACACGGAGTTCCAAAATATTGATCGGAAATCTCACCTCCTGAGATTCCCAAACCCCTTGTGCCGTCAGATACCCCCACACAGCTCCCCAACCTGTAAGACTTGCATCTGTTGAGATTATAGTCCAGGTCGGAAGAACAAAGAAGCCCCCTGAACTAAACGATGGTGATCTGTCCACCATGTCAGAGAGTGTTGTAAAATCGGTTTAAAGATATTAATTGAGATATCTTTGAGTAATCCCTGCACCATTGGTTCAGCATACAGAGCTGAAGAGGTCGCATGTGAAAACGAGCAAAGGAGATCGCATCTGATGCGGCAGTCCTAAGACCCAACATTTCCATGCATAAGGCTACCAAAGGGAATGATTGTGACTGAAGGTTTTGACAAGCTGATATCAATGTTAAACTTCTCTTGTCTGACAAGGACAGAGTCATAGACACTGAATTTATCTAGAAACCTAAAAAGGTTACCCTTGTCTGAGGAATCAATGAACTGATTGGTAAATTGATCCTCCAACCATGAACTTGAAGAAACAACACAAGTCGATTCGTATGAGATTCTTCGAAAATGAGAAGACTGAGCAAATACCAAGATATCGTCCAAATAAGGAAATACCAAAACCCTATTCTCTGATTACAGAAAGAAGGGCACCGAGAACCTTTGAAAAAAATTCTTGGAACTGAGGCTAAGCCAAACGGTAGAGCCACAAAACTGGTAATGCTTGTCTAAAAAGAGAATCTCAGACACTAAAAGTGATCTGGATGAATCGGAATATGCAGATACACATCCTGTAAATCTATTGTAGACATATAATGCCCTTGCTAAACAAAAGGCAGGATAGTCCTACAGTAACCATCTTGAATGTTGGTATCCTAACATAATGATTCAATAATGATAGATCCGGAACTGGTCTGAAGGAATTGACCTTCTTTGGTACAATGAAGAGATAAAATAAGACCCCAGCCCCTGTTCCAGAACTGGAACTGGCATAAATACTCCAGCCAACTCTAGATCTGAAACACATTTCAGAAATGCTGAGCCTTTGCTGTGTTAACTGGGACACGGGAAAGAAAAGAATCTCTTAGCAGGAGGCCTTAACTTGAAGCCAATTCTGTACCTTTCTGAAACAATGTTTCTGAAACCAGAGATTGAGAACGGAATTGATCCAAATTTCTTTGAAGAAAACGTAATCTGCCCCATACCAGCTGAGCTGGAATAAGGGCCGCACCTTCATAGGTACTTAGGAGCTGGCTATAGGTTTCTATAAGGCTTGGATATATTCCAAACTGGAAATAGTTTCCAAACTGATACCGCTCCTGAGGATGAAGGATCAGGCTTTTGTTCCTTGTGAGGAAAGGAACGAAAATGATTATTTACCCTGGAAAGAAAGGGAAAGCAAAGTTGACTTAGAAGACATGTCAGCATTCCAAGTTTAATCCATAAAGCTATTCTAGCTAAAATAGCTAGAGACATATACCTGACATCAACTCTAATGATATCAAAAGATGGTATCACCAATAAAATTATTAGCATGTTATAGAATAAAAATAATGCTATAAAATTATGATCTGTTACTTGTTGCGCTAAAGCTTCTAACCAAAAAGTTGAAGCTGCAGCAACATCCGCTAAAAATATAGCAGGTCTAAGAAGATTACCTGAACATAAGTAAGCTTTTCTTAGAAAGGAATCAATTTTCCTATCTAAAGGATCCTTAAATGAAGTACTATCTGCCGTAAGAATAGTAGTACATTAGCAGGAGTAGAGACAGCCCCATAACCTTAGGGATTTTTGTCCCAAAAAACTCTAATCTGTCAGATGGCACAGGATATAATTTGCTTAAACGTCTAGAAGGAGTAAATAAATTACCCAAATTATTCCATTCCCTGGAAATTACTTCAGAAATAGCATCAGGGAGATAAAACACTTCTGGAATAACTACAGGAGATTTAAAAACCTTATTTAAACGTTTACATTTAGTATCAAGAGGACCAGAATCCTCTATTTCTAATGCAAATAACACTTCTTTAAGTAAAGAACGAATAAATTCCATCTTGAACAAATACAAAGATTTATCAGCATCAACCTCTGAGACAGAAACCTCAGAACCAGAAGAACCATTATCAGTATCAGAATGATGATGTTCATTTAAAAATTCATCTGAAAAAAAGAGAAGTTTTAAAAGACTTTTATGTATACTAGAAGGAAAAATAACAGACATAGCCTTCTTAATGGATTTAAAAAATAAAATCTCTTATGTTATCAGGAACACTCTGAAAATTAGATGTTGACGGAACAGCAACAGGTAATGTAACAGTACTAAAGGAAATTTTATCTGCATTAATAAGTTTGACATGACATGCAATACAAATAACAGCTGGAGAAACAGATACCAAAAGTTTATAGCAGATACACTTAGCTTGGTAGCTCCAGCATTGTGCAGTGATTTTCCTGAAGTATCTTCTGACTCAGTTGCAACGTGGAACATCTTGCAATATGTAAAAGAAAAAAACAACATATAAAGCAAAATTGATCAAATTCCTTAAATGACAGTTTCAGGAATGGGAAAAAATGCCAAAGAACAAGCTTCTAGCAACCAGAAGCAATAAAAAATGAGACTTAAATAATGTGGAGACAAAAGTGACGCCCACATTATTTGGCGCCTAAATGCTTTTTGGCGCCAAAAATGATGCCACATCCGGAACGCCGACATTTTTGGCGCAAAATAACGTCAAAGAATGACGCAACTTCTGGCGACACGTATGACGCCGGAAACGGAAATAGAATTTTTGCACCAAAAAAGTCCGCGCCAAGAATGACGCAATAAAATGAAGCATTTTCAGCCCCCGCGAGCCTAACAGCCCACAGGGAAAAAGTCAAATTTTAAGGTAAAAAATGTTAAATTAAAATGCATTATCCCAAATATGAAACTGACTGTCTGAAAAATAAGGAAAGTTGAACATTCTGAGTCAAGGCAAATAAATGTTTGAATACATATATTTAGAAATTTATAAACAAAGTGCCCAACCATAGCTTAGAGTGTCACAGAAAATAAGACTTACTTACCCCAGGACACTCATCTACATATAGCAGATAGCCAAACCAGTACTGAAACGAGAATCAGCAGAGGTAATGGTATATATAAGAGTATATCGTCGATCTGAAAAGGGAGGTAAGAGATGAATCTCTACGACCGATAACAGAGAACCTATGAAATAGACCCCTTAGAAGGAGATCACTGCATTCAAATAGGCAATACTCTCCTCACATCCCTCTGACATTCACTGCACGCTGAGAGGAAAACCGGGCTCCAACTTGCTGCGGAGCGCATATCAACGTAGAATCTAGCACAAACTTACTTCACCACCTCCATCGGAGGCAAAGTTTGTAAAACTGAATTGTGGGTGTGGTGAGGGGTGTATTTATAGGCATTTTAAGGTTTGGGAAACTTTGCCCCTCCTGGTAGGAATGTATATCCCATACGTCACTAGCTCATGGACTCTTGCTAATTACATGAAAGAAATACCAGTTTCTGAAATCACTTAACAGAGGCCCTTATTTGAACAACTGTGTAGTTGACACTGACATAAACCATCCCAATATCACCTGCCCCTGCCAATGGGTACACTTCTCAGCAGAGACTTATTGCGGTTACTGATCCATACAGTATTTACCAATTGTACGTTAACATTTGGGAACTGAGAGTCCTGGAACCTGGCCACTGACTTCCATCTGCCTCTGGAAGGTTCACAAGTTTCAAGATGTGAAGTGCATAGGAGAAACGATTTGTTTCTCAGGCTTTTTTATTGGAATTTTATTATACTAAATTATTCAACTGTCTGTTGGATGAATAAACTATTGATATATTTGTAATTTACCTTTACACAGATTGTATTATGCAATGGGGGAATCCCACTGTTTTGTGTTCTTTTTTTATAGATGGTGTTTTTTGTGGCTCTAAATAATACTCAAAATATCCAGTTTGCCTTTGCGTCAGTCAGTTAAAAGAATTGTAGTTGCAGTCCTCTGCGGTTCACTGTTAAAAATGCCAGCTTTATCCTTAATCAATACCTGCTAGTGTATTATCAAAACTGCTAATATTCTTCTGCTAATATCATCATAGTTCATGAAAAGAAAAGAAAAAATATATCAGTCTACATTATTTTTTTTATGGCCAGCAAAAGTTGTCTAGAGGTGACAGACAAGGGGCATAAATGCTCAAGAGACAATGAGAAATAAAAAAAACACAAGATCTTAAAAATATTGCTGATCAATCCAATTATATTGATAAAAACAGAAGTGGCTTTATAAATGGTCCAGAAAAACCTACCCCTAACCCCTAGCAGTCTTACCTTGTATAATGTCTTCTCTGTCATGGTATCGCTGCGGCAGTTGTTAGTTTTGTATTGCATTTTTGATGGGTCTGCCTCAGTGAACCAGGAGGGGATAAGCCCCCAGCGCATAGCTGCAAGGACTCGCTCAGAAGTATCTGCATCCTTTTTCAGAAAGAAAGGGAAAAATAATTAAGATGTCATGAGACTAAATAAAATGAACAAAAAACACTCATAGGGAAGAAGGGAGAATTACAAGAACGAAACACAAGGGCTGTGATCTTAAGAACCCATATTCCTTTACAATATGTGAAGATTATGGAGGATACAAATCACTGGTTTAGTATTTTTAAAGGACTTGATAACCTTTTCATAATAAATATAAAGTTGTACTTTTAATTCAGATACATTATAGCTCAAATATATTTCAATATTAAATAAGGATTACACAAATGTTGCCCAAAAAAATGCAGTGAAAACACCATGATCCTCTACTATTAACAATCACAAGGATTTTTTTTAAAAAAATTTATGAGCCAGTACTCAGCGTCAAACAAGGATATTGTTATATGTGTATTTATGTATACAGCAATGCCGGCAAACCTTGGCACTCCAGATGTTTAAGAACTACATTTCCCATGATGCTTAGGCCCTATGAAGTCCAGTCAAGAATTATGGGAAAAGTAGTAAAGTAATAGAGTAATCTAAAAAGTCAGGGAATAAAAATAAATTTCTGGAGGCAGTGAAATGTACCCAGGATAGTTCACTTCCAAATTAATTCAAACAAAATGATTTCAGATATATTTGGCAATTTAAATATATTAATGACTAAACCATCATATGTTCCGATATAAATGTAGAATCAATTTAATTTATTTCCCTACAACTGTAGATTCAGATGGAATTTGAAGATATATTTTTAGCACAAATAAAAAAAAATGTATCCATGAAAATATTAATGTATTATTTTTCCACAAAATGAGTATGGATCAGACAATAGCAGAGAAATGACATGACAATGTCATTCTCTCACAAGAGAAGCTTTTTTTAGGTGTCCCCTTCAGTGGCTAAAAATTAGGAGCCATTACGGATATTTAGGAGTCAGACAGTGGTATTTGTATATAAATACATGGAGAACAACCAAAAAAGTTAGGAGCCAATGGTAGAATTCTAGGAGCCAGAGTCTGCCTGGCTCCTGGGTTTGTCGAGTCCTGGCTTACGCTAAAAAAACATAATAGTATTATGGTCTGTAATAACTACACGGGGGCCAGCTTGGTGCTCACATATTCACCTCTGACCGTACCTTTTGAAAATGCTTTAAAGAAAGGAGCACAGGGCTGTTAGACTGTGGGCTCTTGTTGTAAGATGGGTGGTATTTATCCGCATCACCATCCCGCCACTTGGGACAGTTTCTTCTTCCTTGCTTATCCCGATATGCACAAGCTTTGCTGACATCATCTGGGGCAAGTGTACATGCTGTGCGCCCACACATTCTGCTGGGTCAAAACCAAATTAAAAGTTTGCACAGTATAGCAACAATTTAACAAGTTTTCATTTACATAATTAAACTACTTCCCTAAAAAAAAAAAACAGATAGAAAACAATATCTAATATTTTATAGTAAACTTACTTAAACTGAAAAGAAAAATAACATGACTGTGCTGCACATGCCAGGTGGACACTCCCTTGCAAGTCCTGGGTCTAGCCTCCTGATTGGCTGCTTGGAGTCTCTTTATAGTGAGGTGGAAATACTTAGAAAATGTTGTGGTAAAATATCTTCTTTTTTTACATAGAGATGTTCAGGTGATATTTTCTAGTAAGCTTTTTACAGCTATTCTGCATCACTTTCAAGTACTTCAACATTTGGGTATCATGTCCCTTTAAGTTCAATAAAGATATATCATACCCTGCATCAGGATCATCATTTGCAGTGAGCTCAATAGCATGAAGAATCATCAACTGACCTTGGGAGCAGTAAACTGATTCTAACTCTCATAGGAAATAAACACTCTGGGCTCCATGTACTAAGCCGTCAATTCATCCGTCATTGTAGACGCGGATAAACTCGCCGTTACTCGCCGCGGGCGAAATGGTGTCCGCTGTCGCTATGTACTAATATTCCCCCAATAAATAGACAAGTCTAGCCCGCCGCGAGCAGTTGCGGATTGTTGATAAATTTGACGCCTCGCTCGCCGCGACTAAGCTGATGTACTTAACTTTCAGTTGAATTGTCTGGCCAATTATTAACACGTGACATGCAAGGTGTCACGAACATCATAGTAGTCACGGGAATAGAATTTTGCTCCTATAAAAGTTCAACTTATCTAAACAACTTTATTATTGTTCAAAATTTTTTGAAGAGTGATAACAGAGCGTTATTTTTGTAATATTTATTTACAATTTGGATATGGCTTCATCTGGATCTGATAATATATAAATATTAATATAAAAATAATTATAAAGATTGACAACTATACAATACAAATTTAAAATATAGATTACTCTTTAATTACAGTCGACAAATTGGGCGCAATTTATGTACATGGAAATGAGAGACAAATTAGACGCCAGTTATGCTGTAAGTACAATGCTGATATTACTGCCTTTTATATATGTCTAGACTGGCGTCTAAATTGACTTTCCTATTGTTTTGTACCTTGCCCGCCACCTAAAAGGTGGCGAGGCAAAAATAACGAGGTGGGAGCGGAAATTGTAGCGAGCGGACAAATAGATTTTTTAGTACATTCGTTTTTGGCGAGTTGGTGGTCAAATGTGTCTAATTACAGTGAAAAATGGAGCGGTAGCGAGGTTTGGCGGATAAGTACGCTCGCAATTTTAAAGATGCGAGTTTTAACATAATTGACGGCTTTGTACATATCAGTTTGCGAATTTTGACGCGAGATTTGTTGCGGGTAGCTCGCTGACTGCTTAGTACATGGAGCCCTCTATGTCAATTTCCCAGTTCATGAGTGGTGCTGGGGAAAGCTTCCTATAGGTTGCTGCTGTTAGTTTGACTAGATAAACATGTCATTTCTATATAATTTTGTTAGTCAAGTCTCTCAGAAGAGCCTGACCCTATTATCTGAATTGTCTATCCAGCCACTGTCATGAAGTGACAATATGAGATTAGGTTACAAGACACATGGTTTGCCCTAGCTCAGGCACATAGAGCATTCGATTGATCACTGAGCCTGTAGTGTCACACAACCTGGCACACTTACCCTGCTCTCACTGAGCCTGTAGTGTCACACACCCCGGCACACTTACCCTGCTCTCACCGAGTATGTAGTGTCACACACCCGGCACACTTACCCTGCTCTTACTGAGTATGTAGTGTCACACACCCCGGCACACTTACCCTGCTCTCACTGAGCCTGTAGTGTCACACACCCCGGCACACTTACCCTGCTCTCACTGAGCCTGTAGTGTCACACACCCCGGCACACTTACCCTGCTCTCACTGAGCCTGTAGTGTCACACACCCTGGTACCCTCACCCTGCTCTCACTGAGCCTGTAGTGTCACACACCCTGGTACCCACACCCTGCTCTCACTGAGCCTGTAGTGTCACATACCCTGGTACTTTCACCCTGCTCTCACTGAGCCTGTAGTGTCACACACCCTGGTACCCTCACCCTGCTCTCACTGAGCCTGTAGTGTCACACACCCTGGTACCCTCACCCTGCTCTCACTGAGTCTGTAGTGTCACACACCCTGGTACCCTCACCCTGCTCTCACTGAGTATGTAGTGTCACACACCCCAGCACCCTCACACACAGTACTGAATGCCGCATGCCTGTAACCCTGACACACTAGTTATTTTGTGTCACACTACACTCAGTACTGAATGTCACATGCCTGTAACCCTGGCACACTAGTTATTTTGTGTCACACTACACTCAGTACTGCATGTCACATACCTGTAACCCTGGCACACTAGTTATTTTGTGTCACACTACACTCAGTACTGAATGTCACATGCCTGTAACACTGACACACTAGTTATTTTGTGTCACACTACACTCAGTACTGAATGTCACATGCCTGTAACCCTGGCACACTGACACACTAGTTATTTTGTGTCACACTACACTCAGTACTGAATGTCACACAGTACTAGGGATGCACCAAAATGAAAATTCTGGACCGAAACCGATACAGAAAAATCAGGATGATCCTGGCCGAAAACCCAAACGAAACCGAAATTGTTTTTTTCTTTTTTAACTACAGTGTGTGTGTGTAGCTGAGAGAGCTTGTAGGCGGGAAAGCTCCAACAAATGGACATGGTCACTTGTACAGTAGGGCGTGATCTGCATTGAAACTGGAGCTCTATAAGGGAGAGCGTGGTTATAGCCAGACAACAATACGAGGTAGACATGTGTTTTGTTTTTGGGTGTAATTATCCGTGCGATGAGCGTGGCTGCACCTGATCGTCTCTCATCGTATCTCTGCCTAGTTTCTGGTTCGGGTCTCACACTGACCCGTCAGATTATATATCCGGAGCCCCAAATAGAGTCTGCCTGTCACCTATCACCAGGACCACTGGACTTAGCTACATCCTTACGTGCAAGGTGGTTATAGAAAGTTACTGTGATTTTTTGTATACACTGTCTGGTGGGTGCTAATTTGTACCAACTGTGTGTGAGCTTGGGGCTTATGCTTATAAAGTGTGCACACATATTTGCCTCAGGCGAATAGAATGTCTACGCACAAGAGGCTGATGTATGAGCACTGTATATAAGGCTTAAAGATATTCACTGTGTGTGCTTAGGGCTGTGTCTGATAATATCAAGTGTTTATAAACATGTTACTTATCCTCCTTTGATATTTGTATTCACTATTCAGAACTTTGGTTTCCTTCTCTGCTGGTTTCAAATATCATCATGTAATGGTACTAATGTGTGTGCTCTGTGTACCATGCCAGTGCTGTGCTGCTCACCTTATGCTAAGGATAGACATGTAACTCAATAGAACAGGGGAGGGCTGTACATTTTTAGCCATTTTGGTCCTCTTTGGGTCGAAATTGGAGATGCACATTTTCGGCAGCCCAAATTTTGGTGCATCGCTAGTATTATTCTTTATTTAGTTCTGTGTAACAGAATCAGATTTAACCGTTTTTGTTTTGTTACCAATTATCAAAATAAAGTATAGTCCTAGAAAACTATTATTATATGCAAAACAGTAAGTCAAGTAATGAACTCAAACAGCAGCTCTAGGCTGGCATCAAATTTAAAATATGCAACACAATAATTTTGCCGAAAATAAAAGGCAAAAAACCCCCGAAAAACGAAATAACAAAAACTGCTATTTTCGGCCGAAACTTTCTGCGGCTGAAATTTCGGTGCATCCCTACTCAGTACTGAATGTCACATGCCTGTAACCCTGGCACACTAGTTATTTTGTGTCACACTACACTCAGTACTGAATGTCACATGCCTGTAACCCTGGCACACTAGTTATTTTGTGTCACACAACACTCAGTACTGAATGTCACATACCTGTAACCCTGACACACTAGTTATTTTGTGTCACACTATACTCAGTACTAAATGTTACATGCCTGTAACCCTGACACACTAGTTATTTTGTGTCACACAACACTCAGTACTGAATGTCACATACCTGTAACCCTGGCACACTAGTTATTTTGTGTCACACTACACTCAGTACTGAATGTCACATACCTGTAACCCTGGCACACTAGTTATTTTGTGTCACACTACACTCAGTACTGAATGTCACATACCTGTAACCCTGGCACACTGACACACTAGTTATTTTGTGTCACACTACACTCAGTACTGCATGTCACATACCTGTAACCCTGGCACACTGACACACTAGTTATTTTGTGTCACACTACACACAGTACTGAATGTCACATACCTGTAACCCTGGCACACTGACACACTAGTTATTTTGTGTCACACTACACTCAGTACTGCATGTCACATACCTGTAACCCTGGCACACTGACACACTAGTTATTTTGTGTCACACTACACTCAAGACTGAATGTCACATACCTGTAACACTGACACACTAGTTATTTTGTGTCACACCACACTCAGTACTGCATGTCACATACCTGTAACCCTGGCACACTGACACACTAGTTATTTTGTGTCACACTACACTCAGTACTGAATGTCACATACCTGTAACCCTGGCACACTGACACACTAGTTATTTTGTGTCACACTACACTCAGTACTGAATATCACATACCTGTAACCCTGGCACACTAGTTATTTTGTGTCACACCACACTCAGTACTGAATATCACATACCTGTAACCCTGGAACACTAGTTATTGTGTCACACTACACTCAGTACTGAATATCACATGCCTGTAACCCTGACACACTAGTTATTTTGTGTCACACCACACTCAGTACTGAATGTCACATACCTGTAACCCTGGAACACTGACACACTAGTTATTTTGTGTCACACCACACTCAGTACTGAATGTCACATACCTGTAACCCTGGCACACTAGTTATTTTGTGTCACACCACACTCAGTACTGAATGTCACATACCTGTAACCCTGGAACACTGACACACTAGTTATTTTGTGTCACACTTCACTCAGTACTGAATGTCACATACCTGTAACCCTGGAACACTAGTTATTTTGTGTCACACTACACTCAGTACTGAATGTCACATGCTTGTAACCCTGGCACACTAGTTATTGTGTCACACTACACTCAGTAGTGAATGTCACATGCCTGTAACCCTGGCACACTGACACACTAGTTATTTTGTGTCACACCACACTCAGTACTGAATGTCACATACCTGGCACACTGACACACTCGTTATTTTGTGTCACACTACACTCAGTACTGAATGTCACATGCCTGTAACCCTGGCACACTAGTTATTTTGTGTCACACTACACTCAGTACTGAATGTCACATGCCTGTAACCCTGACACACTAGTTATTTTGTGTCACACTACACTCAGTACTGAATGTCACATACCTGTAACCCTGGCACACTAGTTATTTTGTGTCACACTACACTCAGTACTGAATGTCACATACCTGTAACCCTGGCACACTAGTTATTTTGTGTCACACTGCACTCAGTACTGAATGTCACATGCCTGTAACACTGACACACTAGTTATTTTGTGTCACACCACACTCAGTACTGAATGTCACATACCTGTAACACTGACACACTAGTTATTTTGTGTCACACCACACTCAGTACTGCATGTCACATACCTGTAACCCTGGCACACTGACACACTAGTTATTTTGTGTCACACTACACTCAGTACTGAATGTCACATACCTGTAACCCTGGCACACTAGTTATTTTGTGTCACTCTACACTCAGTACTGAATGTCACATGCCTGTAACCCTGGCACACTAGTTATTTTGTGTCACACTGCACTCAGTGCTGAATGTCACATGCCTGTAACACTGACACACTAGTTATTTTGTGTCACACTACACTCAGTACTGAATGTCACATACCTGTAACCCTGGCACACTGACGCACTAGTTATTTTGTGTCACACTACACTCAGTACTGAATGTCACATGCCTGTAACCCTGGCACACTAGTTATTTTGTGTCACACTACACTCAGTACTGAATGTCACATGCCTGTAACCCTGGCACACTAGTTATTTTGTGTCACACTACACTCAGTACTGAATGTCACATACCTGGCACACTGACACACTCGTTATTTTGTGTCACACTACACTCAGTACTGAATATCACATACCTGTAACCCTGGCACACTAGTTATTTTGTGTCACTCTACACTCAGTACTGAATGTCACATGCCTGTAACCCTGGCACACTAGTTATTTTGTGTCACACTGCACTCAGTGCTGAATGTCACATGCCTGTAACACTGACACACTAGTTATTTTGTGTCACACTACACTCAGTACTGAATGTCACATACCTGTAACCCTGGCACACTGACGCACTAGTTATTTTGTGTCACACTACACTCAGTACTGAATGTCACATGCCTGTAACCCTGGCACACTGACACACTAGTTATTTTGTGTCACACTACACTCAGTACTGAATGTCACATGCCTGTAACCCTGGCACACTAGTTATTTTGTGTCACACTACACTCAGTACTGAATGTCACATGCCTGTAACCCTGGCACACTGACACACTAGTTATTTTGTGTCACACTACACACAGTACTGAATGGCACATACCTGTAACCCTGGCACACTAGTTATTTTGTGTCACACTACACTCAGTACTGAATGTCACATGCCTGTAACCCTGGCACACTCGTTATTTTGTGTCACACTACACACAGTACTGAATGGCACATACCTGTAACCCTGGCACACTGACACACTAGTTATTTTGTGTCACACTACACTCAGTACTGAATGTCACATGCCTGTAACCCTGGCACACTGACACACTAGTTATTTTGTGTCACACTACACTCAGTACTGAATGTCACATACCTGTAACCCTGGCACACTGACACACTAGTTATTTTGTGTCACACCACACTCAGTACTGAATGTCACATACCTGTAACCCTGGCACACTAGTTATTTTGTGTCACACTACACTCAGTACTGAATGTCACATGCCTGTAACCCTGGCACACTAGTTATTTTGTATCACACTACACTCAGTACTGAATGTCACATACCTGTAACCCTGGCACACTAGTTATTTTGTGTCACACTACACTCAGTACTGAATGTCACATGCCTGTAACCCTGGCACACTAGTTATTTTGTGTCACACCACACTCAGTACTGAATGTCACATACCTGTAACCCTGACACACTAGTTATTTTGTGTCACACTACACTCAGTACTGAATGTCACATGCCTGTAACCCTGGCACACTAGTTATTTTGTATCACACTACACTCAGTACTGAATGTCACATACCTGTAACCCTGGCACACTCGTTATTTTGCGTCACACTACACTCAGTACTGAATGTCACATGCCTGTAACCCTGGCACACTAGTTATTTTGCGTCACACTACACTCAGTACTGAATGTCACATGCCTGTAACCCTGGCACACTAGTTATTTTGTGTCACACTACACTCAGTACTGAATGTCACATACCTGTAACCCTGACACACTAGTTATTTTGTGTCACACCACACTCAGTACTGAATGTCACATGCCTGTAACCCTGGCACACTAGTTATTTTGTGTCACACTACACTCAGTACTGAATGTCACATGCCTGTAACCCTGGCACACTAGTTATTTTGTGTCACACTACACTCAGTACTGAATGTCACATGCCTGTAACCCTGGCACACTAGTTATTTTGTGTCACACTACACTCAGTACTGAATGTCACATACCTGTAACCCTGGCACACTCGTTATTTTGTGTCACACTACACTCAGTGCTGCATGTCACATGCCTGTAACCCTGGCACACTGACACACTAGTTATTTTGTGTCACACTACACTCAGTTCTGAATGTCACATACCTGTAACCCTGGCACACTGACACACTAGTTATTTTGTATCACACTACACTCAGTACTGAATGTCACATGCCTGTAACACTGACACACTAGTTATTTTGTGTCACACTACACTCAGTACTGAATGTCACATACCTGTAACCCTGGCACACTCGTTATTTTGTGTCACACTACACTCAGTACTGAATGTCACATACCTGTAACCCTAGCACACTAGTTATTTTGTGTCACACTACACTCAGTACTGAATGTCACATGCCTGTAACCCTGGCACACTAGTTATTTTGTGTCACACTACACACAGTACTGAATGTCACATACCTGTAACCCTGGCACACTGACACACTAGTTATTTTGTGTCACACTACACTCAGTACTGAATGTCACATGCCTGTAACCCTGGCACACTGACACACTCGTTATTTTGTGTCACACTACACTCAGTACTGAATGTCACATGCCTGTAACCCTGGCACACTGACACACTAGTTATTTTGTGTCACACTACACACAGTACTGAATGGCACATACCTGTAACCCTGGCACACTGACACACTAGTTATTTTGTGTCACACCACACTCAGTACTGCATGTCACATACCTGTAACCCTGGCACACTAGTTATTTTGTGTCACACTACACTCAGTACTGAATGTTACATGCCTGTAACCCTGGCACTCTAGTTATTTTGTGTCACACTACACTCAGTACTGAATGTCACGTGCCTGTAACCCTGGCACACTAGTTATTTTGTGTCACACTACACTCAGTACTGAATGTCACATACCTGTAACCTTAGCACACTAGTTATTTTGTATCACACTACACTCAGTACTGAATGTCACATACCTGTAACCCTGGCACACTAGTTATTTTGTGTCACACTACACTCAGTACTGAATGTCACGTGCCTGTAACCCTGGCACACTAGTTATTTTGTGTCACACTACACTCAGTACTGAATGTCACATACCTGTAACCTTAGCACACTAGTTATTTTGTGTCACACTACACTCAGTACTGCATGTCACATACCTGGAACCCTGTAACACTGACACACTAGTTATTTTGTGTCACACTACACTCAGTACTGAATGGCACATACCTGTAACCCTGGCACACTGACACACTAATTATTTTGTATCACACTACACTCAGTACTGAATGTCACATGCCTGTAACACTGACACACTAGTTATTTTGTGTCACACTACACTCAGTACTGAATGTCACATACCTGTAACCCTGACACACTAGTTATTTTGTGTCACACTACACTCAGTACTGAATGTCACATACCTGTAACCCTGGCACACTAGTTATTTTGTGTCACACTACACACAGTACTGAATGTCACATGCCTGTAACCCTGGCACACTGACACACTAGTTATTTTGTGTCACACTACACTCAGTACTGAATGTCACATGCCTGTAACCCTGGCACACTGACACACTAGTTATTTTGTGTCACACTACACACAGTACTGAATGTCACATACCTGTAACCCTGGCACACTAGTTATTTTGTGTCACACTACACACAGTACTGAATGTCACATGCCTGTAACCCTGGCACACTGACACACTAGTTATTTTGTGTCACACTACACTCAGTACTGAATGTCACATGCCTGTAACCCTGGCACACTGACACACTAGTTATTTTGTGTCACACTACACACAGTACTGAATGTCACATGCCTGTAACCCTGGCACACTAGTTATTTTGTGTCACACTGCACTCAGTACTGAATGTCACATGCCTGTAACACTGACACACTAGTTATTTTGTGTCACACTACACTCAGTACTGAATGTCACATACCTGTAACCCTGACACACTAGTTATTTTGTGTCACACTACACTCAGTACTGAATGTTACATGCCTGTAACTCTGGCACACTAGTTATTTTGTGTCACACTACACACAGTACTGAATGGCACATACCTGTAACCCTGGCACACTGACACACTAGTTATTTTGTGTCACACTACACTCAGTACTGAATGTCACATGCCTGTAACCCTGGCACACTGACACACTAGTTATTTTGTGTCACACTACACTCAGTACTGAATGTCACATACCTGTAACCCTGGCACACTGACACACTCGTTATTTTGTGTCACACTACACTCAAGACTGAATGTCACATACCTGTAACCCTGGCACACTCGTTATTTTGTGTCACACTACACTCAGTACTGAATGTCACATGCCTGTAACCCTGGCACACTGACACACTCGTTATTTTGTGTCACACTACACTCAAGACTGAATGTCACATACCTGTAACACTGTCACACTCGTTATTTTGTGTCACACTACACTCAGTACTGAATGTCACATGCCTGTAACCCTGGCACACTGACACACTAGTTATTTTGTGTCACACCACACTCAGTACTGCATGTCACATACCTGTAACCCTGGCACACTAGTTATTTTGTGTCACACTACACTCAGTACTGAATGTCACATGCCTGTAACCCTGGCACACTAGTTATTTTGTGTCACACTACACTCAGTACTGAATGTCACATGCCTGTAACCCTGGCACACTAGTTGTTTTGTGTAACACTACACTCAGTACTGAATGTCACATACCTGTAACCCTGGCACACTAGTTATTTTGTGTCACACTACACTCAGTACTGAATGTCACATGCCTGTAACCCTGGCACACTGACACACTCGTTATTTTGTATCACACTACACTCAGTACTGAATGGCACATACCTGTAACCCTGGCACACTGACACACTAGTTATTTTGTGTCACACTACACTCAGTACTGAATGGCACATACCTGTAACCCTGGCACACTGACACACTAGTTATTTTGTGTCACACTACACTCAGTACTGCATGTCACATACCTGTAACCCTGTAACACTGACACACTAGTTATTTTGTGTCACACTACACTCAGTACTGAATGGCACATACCTGTAACCCTGGCACACTGATACACTAATTATTTTGTATCACACTACACTCAGTACTGAATGTCACATGCCTGTAACACTGACACACTAGTTATTTTGTGTCACACTACACTCAGTACTGAATGTCACATACCTGTAACCCTGACACACTAGTTATTTTGTGTCACACTACACTCAGTACTGAATGTTACATGCCTGTAACCCTGGCACACTAGTTATTTTGTGTCACACTACACACAGTACTGAATGGCACATACCTGTAACCCTGGCACACTAGTTATTTTGTGTCACACTACACTCAGTACTGAATGTCACATGCCTGTAACCCTGGCACACTGACACACTAGTTATTTTGTGTCACACTACACTCAGTACTGAATGTCACATACCTGTAACCCTGGCACACTGACACACTCGTTATTTTGTGTCACACTACACTCAAGACTGAATGTCACATACCTGTAACCCTGGCACACTCGTTATTTTGTGTCACACTACACTCAGTACTGAATGTCACATGCCTGTAACCCTGGCACACTGACACACTCGTTATTTTGTGTCACACTACACTCAAGACTGAATGTCACATACCTGTAACCCTGGCACACTCGTTATTTTGTGTCACACTACACTCAGTACTGAATGTCACATGCCTGTAACCCTGGCACACTGACACACTAGTTATTTTGTGTCACACCACACTCAGTACTGCATGTCACATACCTGTAACCCTGGCACACTAGTTATTTTGTGTCACACTACACTCAGTACTGAATGTCACATGCCTGTAACCCTGGCACACTAGTTATTTTGTGTCACACTACACTCAGTACTGAATGTTACATGCCTGTAACCCTGGCACACTAGTTATTTTGTGTCACACTACACTCAGTACTGAATGTCACATGCCTGTAACCCTGGCACACTAGTTATTTTGTGTCACACTACACTCAGTACTGAATGTCACATACCTGTAACCCTGGCACACTGACACACTCGTTATTTTGTGTCACACTACACTCATGACTGAATGTCACATACCTGTAACCCTGGCACACTCGTTATTTTGTGTCACACTACACTCAGTACTGAATGTCACATGCCTGTAACCCTGGCACACTGACACACTCGTTATTTTGTGTCACACTACACTCAAGACTGAATGTCACATACCTGTAACCCTGGCACACTCGTTATTTTGTGTCACACTACACTCAGTACTGAATGTCACATGCCTGTAACCCTGGCACACTGACACACTAGTTATTTTGTGTCACACCACACTCAGTACTGCATGTCACATACCTGTAACCCTGGCACACTAGTTATTTTGTGTCACACTACACTCAGTACTGAATGTCACATGCCTGTAACCCTGGCACACTAGTTATTTTGTGTCACACTACACTCAGTACTGAATGTCACATGCCTGTAACCCTGGCACACTAGTTGTTTTGTGTCACACTACACTCAGTACTGAATGTCACATACCTGTAACCCTGGCACACTAGTTATTTTGTGTCACACTACACTCAGTACTGAATGTCACATGCCTGTAACCCTGGCACACTGACACACTCGTTATTTTGTATCACACTACACTCAGTACTGAATGGCACATACCTGTAACCCTGGCACACTGACACACTAGTTATTTTGTGTCACACTACACTCAGTACTGAATGGCACATACCTGTAACCCTGGCACACTGACACACTAGTTATTTTGTGTCACACTACACTCAGTACTGCATGTCACATACCTGTAACCCTGTAACACTGACACACTAGTTATTTTGTGTCACACTACACTCAGTACTGAATGGCACATACCTGTAACCCTGGCACACTGATACACTAATTATTTTGTATCACACTACACTCAGTACTGAATGTCACATGCCTGTAACACTGACACACTAGTTATTTTGTGTCACACTACACTCAGTACTGAATGTCACATACCTGTAACCCTGACACACTAGTTATTTTGTGTCACACTACACTCAGTACTGAATGTTACATGCCTGTAACCCTGGCACACTAGTTATTTTGTGTCACACTACACACAGTACTGAATGGCACATACCTGTAACCCTGGCACACTAGTTATTTTGTGTCACACTACACTCAGTACTGAATGTCACATGCCTGTAACCCTGGCACACTGACACACTAGTTATTTTGTGTCACACTACACTCAGTACTGAATGTCACATACCTGTAACCCTGGCACACTGACACACTCGTTATTTTGTGTCACACTACACTCAAGACTGAATGTCACATACCTGTAACCCTGGCACACTCGTTATTTTGTGTCACACTACACTCAGTACTGAATGTCACATGCCTGTAACCCTGGCACACTGACACACTCGTTATTTTGTGTCACACTACACTCAAGACTGAATGTCACATACCTGTAACCCTGGCACACTCGTTATTTTGTGTCACACTACACTCAGTACTGAATGTCACATGCCTGTAACCCTGGCACACTGACACACTAGTTATTTTGTGTCACACCACACTCAGTACTGCATGTCACATACCTGTAACCCTGGCACACTAGTTATTTTGTGTCACACTACACTCAGTACTGAATGTCACATGCCTGTAACCCTGGCACACTAGTTATTTTGTGTCACACTACACTCAGTACTGAATGTTACATGCCTGTAACCCTGGCACACTAGTTATTTTGTGTCACACTACACTCAGTACTGAATGTCACATGCCTGTAACCCTGGCACACTAGTTATTTTGTGTCACACTACACTCAGTACTGAATGTCACATACCTGTAACCCTGGCACACTGACACACTCGTTATTTTGTGTCACACTACACTCAAGACTGAATGTCACATACCTGGGGGAAACCAGACGTGGACTCCTTGCCCAGTGTGCTTAGAGGAATGTGGCTGCACCTCACTGACGAGGCCCATAGGAGGCCGAAACGATCGTCTGGGGTTGTCATGTTCCTTGTTCAGAGGAGAATTGCCTGGTATTTCGGGGCTGGACTGACCTTACTTGGCGGGATCAGACTGATATATTTCAGGAAAGTTTTCTTCTGTGAAAAGCACACTGGTCTAAAAGAGGCTGCCTCCGGGTGGTAAATCGCCATAGAACAAGCCACTGAGCTGTTGTTCGTTCCTGGTAGAGCGCTTCTCTCTTTGTATGCAAATTATTATAACCCTGGGGAAGTCTCCCTATGGGTGATGGGGGAAACCAGACGTGGACTCCTTGCCCAGTGTGCTTAGAGGAATGTGGCTGCACCTCACTGACGAGGCCCATAGGAGGCCGAAACGATCGTCTGGGGTTGTCATGTTCCTTGTTCAGAGGAGAATTGCTTGGTATTTCGGGGCTGGACTGACCTTACTTGGCGGGATCAGACTGATATATTTCAGGAAAGTTTTCTTCTGTGAAAAGCACACTGGTCTAAAAGAGGCTGCCTCCGGGTGGTAAATCGCCATAGAACAAGCCACTGAGCTGTTGTTCGTTCCTGGTAGAGCGCTTCTCTCTTTGTATGCAAATTATTATAACCCTGGGGAAGTCTCCCTATGGGTGATGGGGGAAACCAGACGTGGACTCCTTGCCAGTGTGCTTAGAGGAATGTGGCTGCACCTCACTGACGAGGCCATAGGAGGCCGAAAACGATCGTCTGGGGTTGTCATGTTCCTTGTTCAGAGGAGAATTGCCTGGTATTTCGGGGCTGGACTGACCTTACTTGGCGGGATCAGACTGATATATTTCAGGAAAGTTTTCTTCTGTGAAAAGCACACTGGTCTAAAAGAGGCTGCCTCCGGGTGGTAAATCGCCATAGAACAAGCCACTGAGCTGTTGTTCGTTCCTGGTAGAGCGCTTCTCTCTTTGTATGCAAATTATTATAACCCTGGGGAAGTCTCCCTATGGGTGATGGGGGAAACCAGACGTGGACTCCTTGCCCAGTGTGCTTAGAGGAATGTGGCTGCACCTCACTGACGAGGCCCATAGGAGGCCGAAACGATCGTCTGGGTTGTCATGTTCCTTGTTCAGAGGAGAATTGCCTGGTATTTCGGGGCTGGACTGACCTTACTTGGCGGGATCAGACTGATATATTTCAGGAAAGTTTTCTTCTGTGAAAAGCACACTGGTCTAAAAGAGGCTGCCTCCGGGTGGTAAATCGCCATAGAACAAGCCACTGAGCTGTTGTTCGTTCCTGGTAGAGCGCTTCTCTCTTTGTATGCAAATTATTATAACCCTGGGGAAGTCTCCCTATGGGTGATGGGGGAAACCAGACGTGGACTCCTTGCCCAGTGTGCTTAGAGGAATGTGGCTGCACCTCACTGACGAGGCCCATAGGAGGCCGAAAAGATCGTCTGGGGTTGTCATGTTCCTTGTTCAGAGGAGAATTGCCTGGTATTTCGGGGCTGGACTGACCTTACTTGGCGGGATCAGACTGATATATTTCAGGAAAGTTTTCTTCTGTGAAAAGCACACTGGTCTAAAAGAGGCTGCCTCCGGGTGGTAAATCGCCATAGAACAAGCCACTGAGCTGTTGTTCGTTCCTGGTAGAGCGCTTCTCTCTTTGTATGCAAAATACCTGTAACCCTGGCACACTCGTTATTTTGTGTCACACTACACTCAGTACTGAATGTCACATACCTGTAACCCTAGCACACTAGTTATTTTGTGTCACACTACACTCAGTGCTGCATGTCACATGCCTGTAACCCTGGCACACTGACACACTAGTTATTTTGTGTCACACTACACTCAGTTCTGAATGTCACATACCTGTAACCCTGGCACACTGACACACTAGTTATTTTGTGTCACACTACACTCAGTACTGAATGTCACATACCTGTAACCCTGGCACACTAGTTATTTTGTGTCACACTACACTCAGTGCTGCATGTCACATGCCTGTAACCCTGGCACACTAGTTATTTTGTGTCACACTACACTCAGTACTGAATGTCACATACCTGTAACCCTAGCACACTAGTTATTTTGTGTCACACTACACTCAGTGCTGCATGTCACATGCCTGTAACCCTGGCACACTAGTTATTGTGTCACACTACACTCAGTACTGAATGTCACATGCCTGTAACCCTGGCACACTGACACACTCGTTATTTTGTATCACACTACACTCAGTACTGAATGTCACATACCTGTAACCCTGGCACACTAGTTATTTTGTATCACACTACACTCTGTACTGAATGTCACATACCTGTAACCCTGGCACACTAGTTATTTTGTGTCACACTACACTCAGTACTGAATGGCACATACCTGTAACCCTGGCACACTCGTTATTTTGTGTCACACTACACTCAGTACTGAATGGCACATACCTGTAACCCTGGCACACTGACACACTAGTTATTTTGTATCACACTACACTCAGTACTGAATGTCACATACCTGTAACCCTGGCACACTAGTTATTTTGTGTCACACTGCACTCAGTACTGAATGTCACATGCCTGTAACACTGACACACTAGTTATTTTGTGTCACACTACACTCAGTACTGAATGGCACATACCTGTAACCCTGGCACACTCGTTATTTTGTGTCACACTACACTCAGTACTGAATGGCACATACCTGTAACCCTGGCACACTGACACACTAGTTATTTTGTATCACACTACACTCAGTACTGAATGTCACATACCTGTAACCCTGGCACACTGACACACTAGTTATTTTGTGTCACACTATACTCAGTACTAAATGTTACATGCCTGTAACACTGACACACTAGTTATTTTGTGTCACACTACACTCAGTACTGAATGTCACATACCTGTAACCCTGGCACACTAGTTATTTTGTGTCACACTACACTCAGTACTGAATGTTACATGCCTGTAACCCTGGCACACTAGTTATTTTGTGTCACACTACACTCAGTACTGAATGTCACATGCCTGTAACCCTGACACACTAGTTATTTTGTGTCACACCACACTCAATACTGCATGTCACATACCTGTAACCCTGGCACATTGACACACTAGTTATTTTGTGTCACACTACACTCAGTATTGCATGTCACATACCTGTAACCCTGCCACACTAGTTACTTTGTGTCACACTACACTCAGTACTGAATGTCACATGCCTGTAACACTGACACACTAGTTATTTTGTGCCACACTAATGGCCTAGCTGCTCTCACACAGATTACACAACCCTGAAGCTGCATTTTTCTCACAACGTCAAGACATATGATTATTAACCCGTTCATGACCTCTTCCAATCTGTCAGACACTCGCACACAACTCACCTACAGCGGTATTCCGGGGATCACACTGACACTCACAGCATACGCTGTGCGCGCTCACGCTATTAACAACTGGCCCGACTCGGTGACGCGGCCTGCGGTTTCCCGTTACCCTCTCTAGTGGTTACTATAGAAACCTTCCCACCCACTTCAGGGACGTCCCGCCAACAGCTGGCCGCGCGCTTGCGTCACGTGGGTCATGTGTACCTCAGGTAACGCTCTCTGCACAAACTGGCGGGCACTGAGCTTGATTGACAGCAGGTCGTTTGTTTACCTCAGACCGGTTGTTGTATTCTGCCTTATCCCTATTGTCTCATTAAACTGTCTAGAACAAGTCTACTGGAGCCACAGGCACAAGTATAGCTAATCTATTTCTGTTAGGGTACAGAGTACATATAGGTATATAATACACACAATTGTGCCATTACCTGCTCAAAGTAGCCAGAGGGTTGTGTGAAATTGCTTTTCCCTAGTGCTGATAGTATTGGGCAGCTGACCACAAGCTGATACCAGGATGATCTAGGCTATGGCAAGGTCTTATTGCCCATGGTTCAGCTAAAGGGACAGCAGGCATCCCAACTCTCCCTGCAGTTGAGGGAGTCTCCCTAATTGTAATAGTGGCTCCCTGATGCCAGCAAATTGAAGGCTATCTCCCTAAAACTCCAAGTACCATGATCCAATGTGGACCAAATCTGGAAAAAGTGTTTCTTTAAGGAATGCCTTTAGTTGCTGGGACATTATAGAGCCCTCAAAGCATGCATCAGTAGCCAAAAAGCCCCCACTGATTTTAATAAAATAAACACAAATACTACCTTATTTACTGCACGTAATTAAACTTCGTATTGTAAAATATTTAAGCATTCAACAAGCGTACGATCACAGGAAAATAGGTTTATTGTATGTGGTCGAGCAATAAAGCTACTTTTTTTTTTTTAATGTGACTTTAGTGGGAAGCTTATTTAACCCCTTAAAGTGAAGGTAAAGTTATCGTTTACTGAATCAAATATACCATTTCTCCCTATCACCTTATAATAGTCGCTAAGGAATTTATTTTTATTTTTCAAATATTTGTGTTTAAAAAGTAATTTCCAATTCCCTACCGTTTATCGCCTGACTCCTCCCAAGCCCTACTTCCTCCTTAGGCATTCAGCGGTCCCACCCGCTCCCAAATGCGCGTGCACAACCCCAAATTCAATTGCGCATGCGCTAATCGCCGATGGTCCCATCCTATTACTTGACAATGCGCATACTAGGTGGATATCCCCACAGACTACGTCATCTCTCTTTACACACGCCTTCTATAACCTGTTTACACACGCCTTCTATAACCTGTTTACACACGCCTTCTATAACCTGCTCAAGTTGTCGATGTGCCTTGTTACCTGTCTGTACGATCAGAGACAGGAGCTGCATTTATTGCAACGTATTGAAACGTTTCTTAAAAACATCGATCTATTAACTTTGTTTGCCCAACGTACTATAGAATCTATATTACAATTGGGCAAACCGAGTTGACAGGTCAATGTTTTTAAGAAAGTTTCAACGATATCAATAAATGCAGCTCCTGTCTCTGATCGTACAGACAGGTAACAAGGCACATCGACAACTTGAGCAGGTTATAGAAGGCGTTTGTAAAGAGTGATGACGTAGTCTGTGGGGATATCCACCTGGTAGTAGGAAGCATGCATGCGCGAAATTGGTGCGCGCAGGGTTGAGAAACCTATTAAAAAGTCATTAGCATATGCGGTGACGAGTAAAGGGGTGGATGACGTCGGTTGATGGCCGCCTAACGGCCAAAAAATCAGTTGGTTAAAAATAACACGTGATTGAAAGGGAAAAAAAAAATATTTTTTACAGGTTGTATTTGGGAACGAATAGAAATCAAATTATAAAGGTAATATATTTAAATATAAGATTTATATCAAATATGATGAATGAAAGTCATATTATTTTTAAACATTTAATGATATTATAGATAGAGATGAGGTTAACTTTACCTTCACTTTAAGGACCAAGGCCATTTTTCAGTTTCTTTCCCTGAAGGACCAAGGCTATTTTTAAATTTCTGCGGTGTTTGTGTTTAGCTGTAATTTTCCTCTTACTCATTTACTGTACCCACACATATTATATACCGTTTTTCTTGCTATTAAATGGACTTTCTAAAGATACCATTATTTTCATCATATCTTATCATTTACTATAAAAAAATGATAAAATATTAGGAAAAAATGGAAAAAAACACACTTTTTCTAACTTTGACCCCCAAAATCTGTTACACATCTACAACCACCAAAAAACACCCATGCTAAATAGTTTCTAAATTTTGTCCTGAGTTTAGAAATACCCAATGTTTACATGTTCTTTGCTTTTTTTTCAAGTTATAGGGCCATAAATACAAGTAGCACTTTGCTATTTCTAAACCACTTTTTTTCAAAATTAGCGCTAGTTACATTGGGACACTGATATCTTTCAGGAATCCCTGAATATCCCTTGACATGTATATATTTCTTTTTAGAAGACATCCCAAAGTATTGATCTAGGCCCATTTTGGTATATTTCATGCCACCATTTCACCGCCAAATGCGATCAAATACAAAAAATCGTTCACTTTTTCCCAAATATTTTCACAAACTTTAGGTTTCTCACTAAAATTATTTACAAACAACTTGTGCAATTATGGCATAAATGGTTGTAAATGCTTCTCTGTGATCCCCTTTGTTCAAAAATAGCAGAAATATATGACTTTGCCGTTGCTTTTTGGTAATTAGAAGGCCGCTAAATGCCACTGCGCATCACACGTGTATTATGCCCAGCAGTGAAGGGGTTAATTAGGGAGCATGTAGGGAGCATCTAGGGTTAATTTTAGCTTTAGTGTAGTGTAGTAGACAACCCCAAGTATTGATCTAGGCCCATCTTGGTATATTTCATGCTACCATTTCACCGCTAAATGCGATCAAATTAAAAAAAACGTAAATTTTTTCACAATTTTAGGTTTCTCACTGAAATTATTTACAAACAACTTTTGCAAGTATGGCATAAATGATTGTAAATGCTTCTCTGGGATCCCCTTTGTTCAGAAATAGCAGACATATATGGCTTTGGCGTTGCTTTTTGGTAATTATAAGGCCGCTAAATGCCGCTGCGCACCACACGTGTATTATGCCCAGCAGTGCAGGGGTTAATTAGGTCATTTGTAGGGAGCTTGCAGGGTTAATTTTAGCTTTAGCGTAGAGATCAGCCTCCCACCTGACACATCGCACCCCAGGATCCCTCCCAAATAGCTCTCTTCCCTCCCCCATCCCACAATTGTCCCCGCCATCTTAAGTACTGGCAGAAAGTCTGCCAGTACTAAAATAAAAGGTATATTTAAAATTTAAAAAAAAATTGTAAAGCATATTTACATATGCAGCTGTGTAGGATCCCCCCTTAGCCCCCAACCTCCCTGATCCCCCCCCCCAAACAGCTCTCTAACCCTCCACATCTACCTTACTGGGAGCCATCTTGGGTACTGGCAGCTGTCTGCCAGTACCCTGTTTGCAAATACAAATGGGGTTTTTTTAGGGTTTTTTTTTCCATTTTTTCTGTAGTGTAGCTTCCCCCCCCCCCACAGACAAATCCCCCACCCGCTCCCAGATCCCTTAGATTTATTTTTGTTGGGGATTGTATCCCCCCTTGCTGCCAGTCTTATATAATTATTTTGCTGTAGTGTAGCGGTTCCCACCCGCTCCCTCCCCGTGCACGCGCCCACCCACCGGCCCCCGTGCGCGCGCCCAACAACCCCGCCCCCCTCTCTCTTCAATTTGTCACTGATGGCCGCCCACCCGCCTCCCACGGTCAGCTCCCACCCACCAACGATTGCGGCCATCGATGCCGGTGCAGAGAGGGCCACAGAGTGGCTCTCTCTGCATCGGATGGGGGAAAAATGTTATTGCAGGATGCCTCGATATCGAGGCATTACTGCAATAACCGTAAAGCGGCTGGAAGCGATCAGGATCGCTTCCAGCCGCTTTAATCCCCAAAGTCGTACAGGGTACGTCTCTGGTCTTTAAAGACCAGGTTGTGTGCGACGTACCCTGTACGACTCTTGTCATTAAGGGGTTAATGATAAGTCTCTCTCTTATTTAGGGTTTCAAGGTGTCCAATATATAACTGGGAGGGGGGGTGACGGCGCAGTAGTGGGTGAAGCCATCTCCCTGAAATGAGTTTTTGCAGGTTGGGATGTCTGGGACAGTAAAGTTAAAATTAAACAAATGAACTTTATAGAGCATGAAATTTTCAACAACTTTCCAATTTACTTCTGTTATCAGTTTTGTTTAGTTCTTTATTTATGAGTAACGCTAGATGAGCTCAGGAGCATGCACACACCTCTAGCCATTTAAATACAAATACAAGTTCAGTAACAGTTGGTGCTTTATGCCTGATTGTGCTGTTCATAAGCAGAGAAACGCGTTATATATAAAGGGGTCACATGTGCCCCTGATCACTTTTGCTTATGTTTTTAATTTGTTTTTAAATGAATAAGTTTTAACTCGGCATACAGTATATTGATAGCACCTTTTATCTGAGCAACACCCCCCTAAGGTTGGATACAGCACCACTTTTGGACAAAGTCTAAGACATGGTGTTCTGTTGAGAACTGCAATTCATCAAAAACTGCAATCTTACGTCACTTCCGATAAGTCTTCTATTTTAATATCTGTTTTGCCTCTGTCTGGGGGGCACACTGCCGATCTGGCATACACCCCAAGTAAACCTTAAACCTTGGAGAATGAGGTTTACAAGGGGTTTTTTGCCCCCCTTGAACCCCCCAGGCAGAGGCAAAATAGACAGTGAAGATAGGCGATTACAGTGCCCATCTGATTGGTTGTGAATTCTGTCAATGACTGGACACGGACCAATCAGATTTATGGAATCACCGGAAGTGACGTCAGATTGCAGTTTTCGATGAATTGCAGTTCTCGACAGAACACCAGTGTAAAAGAGTGAACCATGTCACTTCCTGTGACGTTTAATCAGCTGTTTCACACATTTTGGACCTAATGCGCATGCGTGCCAGCGTCATCACATACCTGGCAGCATACGTCACTGCTAAAATATTTATTGCTGTGAAATTCAGGAACCCTTTATAGAGCGCATGCGTGTGATTTTGTATCACAAATGGTGCGCTCATGGAAATCTGTTTATTAGGCTCCTCTGCAATATTCGGAACTCCGCCCCCCCCCCCACTGCAAGTACGTCTCCCATTACTACTACTACTGTAAAGCTAAGTCTCTGTGCATGAGAAACAGCCCCCCCCCCACCACCACTCGACTATAGCCACTGCTGATGATCGAATGCAGCTTTTCACAGGCTCCGTTCAATGTCATTATCTTATGAAAGATAATGACATTGAACGGAGCCTGTGAAAAGCTGCATTGGATCATCAGAAGCAGTGGCTATAGCTGAGTGGCGGGGGGTGGGGGGCTGTTTCTCATGCACAGAGACTCAGCTTTACAGTAGTAGTAGTAATGGGAGTAGTTGCAGTGAGGGTGGAGTTCCGAATATTGCCGAAAAGCCTAATAAACAGATTTCCATGAGCGCACCATTTGTGACAGAACACCGGTGTGGGTGTCCTCTTGCAACTTCCTGTTGGGAAGGAGAATATCCCACAAGTAATGGATGAACCCGTGGACTGGATACACCACAAGAGAAAGAAATTTATCAGGTAAGCATAAATTACGTTTTTTCTCTGAGGGAGACAACGCTGGTATTTAGAGTTGTCTGAGTGGCTGCGTTAGGCTCAGACAAAGGAGCGTTGAGCATAATTTAGCTCCACTTCAACCCTCAATACCAGCGTTGCCTACGGTAGCGGTAAGCTGGAAAAACGCGCTTGTGCACGATATCCCCATAGGAAACAATAGGGCTGAGCTTGCTGAAGAAAAACCTGCAAAAAAGCAGCGTTCAGCTCCTAGCGCAGCCCCATTGTTTCCTATGGGGAAAATAAATTTATGTCTGCACCTAACACCCTAACATGAACCCCGAGTCTAAACATCCCTAACCTTACACTTATTAACCCCTAATCTGTCGCCCCCGCTATCGCTGACACCTACATTATATTAACCCCTAATCTGCCACTCCGGACACCGCCGCAACCTACATTATAGATATGAACCCCTAATCTACTGCCCCTAACATCGCCGACACCTATATTATATTTATTAACCCCTAATCTGCCCCCCCCCCCCCCAACGTCGCCGCCACCTACCTACACTTATTAACCCCTAATCTGCCGACCGGACCTCGTTGCCACTATAATAAATGTATTAACCCCTAAACCACCACACTCCCGCCTCGCAAACACTATAATACATTTTATTAACCCCTAATCTGCCCTCCCTAACATCGCCGCCACCTACCTACAATTATTAACCCCTAATCTCCCGCCCGCAACGTCGCTGTTACTATAATAAAGTTATTAACCCCTAAACCTAAGTCTAACCCTAACACCCCCCTAAGTTAAATGTAATTTTAATTAAACTTAATAAATTTACTATTATTAAATAAATTATTCCTATTTAAAACTAAATACTTACCTATAAAATAAACCCTCATATAGCTACAATATAACTAATAGTTACATTGTAGCTATTTTAGGATTTATATTTATTTTACAGGCAACTTTGTATTTATTTTAACTAGGTACAATAGCTATTACATAGTTAATAACTATTTAATAGCTACCTAGTTAAAATAAGTATAAAATTACCTGTAAAATAAATCCTAACCTAAGTTACAAATACACCTAACACTACACTATCATTAAATTAATTAAATAAATTACCTACAATTAGCTAATCTAAAATACAATTAAATAAACTAATCTATAATACAAAAACAAACAAACACTAAATTACAGAAAATAAAAAATCTTCATCCAGCCGGAGCGGAGCCATCTTCCAAGGAGCTGACGCGGAGCCATCCTCTTCAACCGACGACTGAATGACGAATGACAGTTCCTTTAAGGGACGTCATCCAAGATGGCGTCCCTTCAATTCCTATTGGCTGATAGGATTCTATCAGCCAATCGGAATTAAGGTAGGAAAAATCTCCAAGGGCTGCCTCCCGCTGTCAACAGTGTAGCGATGTGTGTCTTTTCCTATGAACTCCCCAACGCATTTCCCCCGACGCCGGTCAGGCTTTTTCAAGAGGTTAGTATTGTTTGACTGCTTGGGCATACCCGGGATATACAAAAAAAAGCCCGCGTATGCCCAAGCAGTCAAACAATACTATAGGAAAAGACACACATTGCTACACTGTTGACAGCGGGAGGCAGCCCTTGGAGGTCCGGAGGTGACCGGGTTAGCAGCAAAGACAGAACTGTTTACACTGTGGCACATCAGTACATCGAAAAAGAACAGGACTGATTTGATTGATATGCTCATAATCTTTTTAAAGTTTATAAGTGCATATTGTATCTTGCGCTTATAGCTCTTTGTAATAAATCTTCACTTGAGTCGGAGTTTTGCGCTCCTGTTTTTCTTTCTTTTCAGATATGTAAGTTCTTGGTATTGCACTAAGGATATGTAGATATCTTCAAATTTTCTGATGGCAATAGGAGACAGACTTGTTGTGTATATAAACACCAATTAATAAGGGTGCAGTATACTCACTCCATAAGATGTATGATGTCTGCTCATCTATTGATGACCTCACAGCTGGAACCAAGGAGAAATTCCAATAATATCGATCCAAAATGCTAAAGGCAAGGGAGAGCTCCAATCAGGTGTGTATAAAATTATTTGAAAATACAAGTAGCAACTTACTCCATCAAATCTGGAATTCCGGCAATGTCACAGCAAAGAAGCAATTCATTACTCCAAAGATTCAACGCATACAAACGTCTTTTTCAAGAGCAAATTTAAAACAAATAAAAACAGTTGAAATTCAACTGTTTTTATTTGCTTTAAATTTGCTCTTGAAAAAGACGTTTGTATACGTTGAAACGCGTTGAGCCATTAAAAAAACTTTTTACCATCTTTGGAGTAATGAATTGCTTCTTTGCTGTGACATTGCCGGAATTCCAGATTTGATGGAGTAAGTTGCTACTTGTATTTTCAAATAATTTTATACACACCTGATTGGAGCTCTTCCTTGCCTTTAGCATTTTGGATCAATATTATTGGAATTTCTCCTTGGTTCCAGCTGTGAGGTCATCTATAGATGAGCAGACATCATACATCTTATGGAGTGAGTATACTGCACCCTTATTAATTGGTGTTTATATACACAAGTCTGTCTCCTTTTGCCATCAGAAAATTAGAAGATATCAACATATCCTTAGTGCAATACCAAGACTAGCGCCATCTACCCAACTCTAACTATCACAGTCCCTGGGGAGAGACTGAAAGAAGTCATCGGTCTTAAATTAAGGAGAGTATTAGTTCTCAGCTCATTATTGTATCAGACTATTGTTTTTTACCATCTTACAATTTCTGTATACCTTTTATCTGTTTCTATAATGTATGTAAGTACAAATACCTAAATTCACTACGTTTTTAACATAATTATTAAAACTTACCATTTTCACCACCAGCAAGTCATAATCTTGTCTTTGGTTTAGTTTGTGTGTTCTAAAGTGCAAAAGTTAGGTTATATTTATTTAAAACAACTATTGCCTCTAACTACAGTACTGTACTATTTGTTTGATGGTATTATACTATATATGTATACAAAAGTATTAAACATGACATACAACTACCTGTAGGTGGCATGTATAAGCTGTATTATGACATGTAAAAAGTGTAAATTACATGATACTGCGGTTTACACTTGGTCCCTTCTCCCCTCTCTAAGCTGTCCCCTTTTACAGATGCAAATATTCCAACACCCAAAAAAGGTTCTGGTCACAAGCAGTTTGGATAAAGGGTTTTGTTTATCTATCTCTGGAAAAAATTTAAGAGACCACTCCAAAATTATCAGTTTCTCTGGTTTTACCGTTTATAGGTATTTATTTTAGTAAAATGAAACTTTTTTCTTTTTTTCTATAAACTGACATTACTCCCCAATAAAAATGTCATTTAGAGCATTTATTTGTAGAAAATGACAACTGGTCAAAATAACAAAAAAGATGATTTCAGACCTCGAATAATGCAATTAAAACAAGTTCATATAAATTTTTAAACAACACAATACTAATGTTTTAACTTAGTTCAGAAATCAATATTTGGTCGAATTACCCTGATTTTCAATCACAGCTTTCATGCGTCTTTGCACGTTCTCCACCAGTCTTTCATATTGCTGTTGGGTGACTTTATGCCACTCCTGGAGCACAAATTCAAGCAGCTCGGCTTTGTTTGATGGCTTGTGACCATCCTTCTTCCTCTTGATCACATTCCAGAGGTTTTCAATGGAGTTCAGGTCTGGAGATTGAGATGGCCATGGCAGGGTCTTGATCTGATAGTCCTCCATCCACAATTGACCTGGCAGTGTGGAATGGAGCACTGTCCTGTTGGAAAAATCAATCCTTAGAGTTGGGGAACATTGTCAGAGCAGAAGGAAGCAAGTTTTCTTCCAGGTTAGACTTGTACGCGGCTTTATTCATACGTCCTTCACAAAGATAAAGCTTTATGAAGATTGAAAATCAGGGTTAAATGTTACCAGTAGTTAAAAGAATGTTAATTTTACGCAAACACAAACCTATAAATAGTACAACCAGAGAAACTGATTAATTTGCAGTGGTCTCAATCCTTTCCAGAGGTATGTGTGTGTATATATACAATGTATATATATATATATATATATATATATATATATAGAGAGAGAGAGAGAGAGAGAGAGAGAGAGAGAGAAAATAACTCATTGTGTAAACCATTTACAAATCTAAACATGTCAGAAGACTTGCATTAAACCCACAAACTCTCTGACTACACTGTTTCCAATGCAGCAAAGGAATCTGGGTAAGATATGCAAATGAGGTTCACAATGACTCACCTTTTTACTTTTAGCCTGCTTTTTAAGACAGACTTCCCTCTATGCCATAGCACTGCTGCATTCCACAGCTTTAATGCTTAGCTAGGGTTAGTACAGTGATTTAGACCAATCCCAGGACAGCTGTTTCGTGGTTATTGCCACTCATCAGCTGGGAGTAGGTTAAATCACTGCTTGGAAAAGTTCATTTCTGGGGGAAATTCAACAACAATTAAAATTATGGGGAGGCAAAAAGTGAGTTTAAAATCCTCCACTAAATACAAAATATAGAGAAAATAACTCATTGTGTAAACCATTTACAAATCTAAACATGTCAGAAGACTTGCATTAAACCCACAAACTCTCTGACTACACTGTTTCCAATGCAGCAAAGGAATCTGGATAAGATATGCAAATGAGGTTCACAATGACTCACCTTTTTACTTTTAGCCTGCTTTTTAAGACAGACTTCCCTTTATGCCATAGCACTGCTGCATTCCACAGCTTTAATGCTTAGCTAGGGTTAGTACAGTGATTTAGACCAATCCCAGGACAGCTGTTTCGTGGTTATTGCCACTCATCAGCTGGGAGTAGGTTAAATCACTGCTTGGAAAAGTTCATTTCTGGGGGAAATTCAACAACAATTAAAATTATGGGGAGGCGAAAAGTGAGTATATATACACACACATATACACAGTGGATATAAAAAGTCTACACACCCCTGTTAAAATGTCAGGTTTCTGTGATGTAAAAAATGAGACAAAGATAAATCATTTCAGAACTTTTTCCACCTTTAATGTGACCTATAAACTGTACAACTCAATGGAAAAACAAACTGAAATCTTTTTAGGTAAAGGGAAATAAAAAACTAAAATAATATGGTTGCATAAGTGTGAACACCCTTAAACTAATACTTTATTGAAGCACCTTTTGATTTTATTACTGCACTCAGTCTTTTTGGGTATGATTTTTTTTCAGCATGGCACATCTTGACTTGGCAAGATTTGCCCACTCTTCTTTGCAAAAACACTCTAAATCTGTCAGAATGCGAGGGCATCTCCTGTGCACAGCCCTCTTCAGATCACCCCACAGATTTTGAATTGAATTCAGGTCTGGGCTCTGGCTGGGCCATCCCAAAACTTTAATCTTCTTCTGGTGAAGCCATTCCTTTGTTGATTTGGATGTATGCTTTGGGTCGTCATGCTGAAAGATGAAGTTCCTCTTCATGTTCAGCTTTCTAGCAGAAGCCTGAAGGTTTTGTGCCAATATTGTCTGGTATTTGGAACTGTTCATTATTCCCTCAACCTTGACTAAGGCCCCAGTTCCAGCTGAAGAAAAACAGCCCCAAAGCATGATGCTGACACCACCATGCTTCACTGTGGGTATGGTGTTTTTTTGGCGATATACAGTGTTGTTTTTGCGCCAAACATATCTTTTGGAATTATGGCCAAAAAGTTAAACTTTGCTTTCATCAGACCAGAACACCTTTTGCAACATGCGTTTGGGAAACCTCAGATGTGTTTTTGCAAAATTTAGCCGGGCTTGGATGTTTTTTATTATAAGAAAAGGCTTCCATCTTGTCACTCTACCCCATAGCCCAGACATATGAAGAATACGGGCGATTGTTGTCACATGTACCACACAGCCAGTACTTGCCAGATATTCCTGCAGCTCCTTTAATGTTGCTGTAGGCCTCTTGGCAGCCTCCCAGACCAGTTTTCTTCTCGTCTTTTCATCAATGTTGGAGGGACATCCAGTTCTTGGTAATGTCACTGTTGCGCCATATTTTCTTCACTTGATGATGACTGTTTTAACTGTGTTCCATGGTATATCTAATGCCTTGGAAATTCTTTTGTACCCTTCTCCTGACTGATACCTTTTAACAATGAGATCCCTCTGATGCTTTAAAAGCTCTCTGCGCACCATGGCTTTTGCTGTAGGATGCAACTAACAAAATGTCAGGAAAGACCTACTAGAACAGCTGAACTTTATTTGGGGTTAACCAGAGGCACTTTAAATGATGACAGGTGTGTACTGACTTATTTAACAAGATTTTGAATGTGATTGCTTAATTCTGAACACAGCTACATCCCCAGTTATAAAAGGGTGTTTACACTTATGCAACCACATTATTTTAGTTTTTTATTTCCCTTTACCTAAAAGATTTCAGTTTGTTTTTCAATTGAGTTGTACAGTTTTTTGGTCACATTAAAGGTGGAAAAAGTTCTGAAATGATTTATCTTTGTCTCATTTTTTTACATCACAGAAACCTGACATTTTAACAGGGGTGTGTAGACTTTTTATATCCACTGTGTGTGATTATATATATATATATATATATATATATATATATATATATATATATATATATATATATATGTTTGTGGTGCTGCTGACTTGTAGGACCCTTTGACAAAATGTCATACACAAAAAATGTTTGTGTGATATTCTGTCATAAACACATTTTTTAGATCTACTGCTAACTGTATGTTATTTAAAGTATGATTATCATTTTAACTATTTTGTAACATTAAAGCTTAACGTTAAAGGGACAGTCTAGTCATAATTAAACTTTTATGATTCAGATAGAGCAGCAATTTTAAGCAACTTTCTAATTTTCTCCTATTAATTTTTCTACGTTCTCTTGGTATCTTTATTTGAATGAAAGCTTAGGAGCCAGCCCATTTTTGGTTCAGCACCTGGGTAGGGCTTGCTGATTGGTGGCTACATTTAGACACCAATCAGAAACCACTACCTAGGTGCTGAATCAAAAATGGACCCACTCCTATGATTACATTCTTGCTTTTTCAAATAAAGATACCAAGAGAACGGAAAACAAAATTAATAGGAGTAAATTAGAAAGTTGCTGCTCTATCTAAATCATGAAAGTTTAATTTTGACTAAACTATTCCTTTAAGCTTCATTTTGTTTTGGCCCTTGAGAAAGTCCGCCTGTGAGCGGACAAAATGCGTAGGGTAGGAGGAGTGCAAGACTGTACATAATGAGTAGTTAATACCTCCGGTATTGATTCACCTAACGAGCAGAACCAGAAGCCATGGGTCGGCTGAATAGGCGCTGTCAAGTGAGGACTATACTGAGGTTGTTTTTATGAGAGGCTCGTTCATATCGTTTACCTTGTAAGTGTAACATTTAGTGTGTCTGTGTGGTCTCAAATGAACAACGCAGTAAGTCGCAGGTGCACTCTGTTGTCTTTATCTTTATGCTGTATATAACATTAAAGATACTGATTTTTAAGCTATAACACACTGGTTTTCAAACCTGTCCTTAGTCCTCTTCAGTAGGCCAGGTTTTCAGGATTAGCTTGGGTGACAGCAGGCAAAATAACCATGTTTACTAATCAGCTGATTATTGTGCTCCAGCCCTTAATTTATACATGAAGGAAACACACATAAGAACATTTAAATGTCAATTAGTCGATAGAAAAAACGAGCAAATGTAAAACAATACAGTGAAAATATATTTTGTGTACAATGACATTATTAACTTCAGGATATCTTATTTTTGTCCTGGTACCTAGAAAAATGATTCTGGATGTCTATGAATGTGTGACATTGTGTGATGATTTTAAAACCAACCTCATGTCATAACACTGCCACCACTGAAGCCTAAGATACTGAGAGGTGTGATCACTGTATAAAAAAAAAAACATTCAGCATAAAAATATCTATTTAAGATGTATTTTTTTTATACATATATAGTACATTAGGCCGTACTGACACAAACAATGCAATTTATATGGCAGTGACTAAGTCATATGGCAAAACGGTAACAGCTTTGGGAAGCTGTATTATAGAAATGACATAGGTATATAGAGATACATACTACTTGTGTGCCATTACAAACTAAGCTTCCCAGCACGTCATAACGGTGTTCATTCTTCTATATACAAATTCTCAGCCAGCATTGTTGTTTTATATGGTCATAAATAGAAGCTACAGAACTAAAAGCAACTTCGTGTATGAAATTTGATTTCAGGTTTTTGGAAAATTGGACAAGGCCCTGTCTTGCAAATTTTGTGACATAAAAGCTTTCCATGATTATAGGAAAAATTGCTTTTTTTTTTTTTTACTCATCTTAATTTTAATAAGGTTTGCATTATATTTAAATATGTTTAAACCAATCCCAACTCTGTCATTAAAAAGTACAATTATTTTACTGAAGAAAATAAAGAGAATGACTGATGTCAGCAATTTAATCCCTTCGCTGCCAGTGGAGTTTGCAAACAGTTATTTCTGAGATCTTTCCATGTATGTCCAAGGCACCTTCTGGCTCTGAAGGGTAAATGCAGGCTCAGATCTGAATATACAATAACTCCCTTTGTGTTTTTACGTCATTGCTGTGATAGTTAAGGTAGAGTTTTAGCCCACAGAGGCCATGATGATATCAACAAGAAGTTCTTCTTTGCTTCGTGCAGTAACCTGCATGGTTACTGTGTCTGTAAGGACTAATTTGGAGCGAACCAGGATATCATGACCACCACGGAAAACACCTGCAACAGGAAACAGAGATGTGTGTTAAATGTAATTGTGAACTTTTTTTGGTCAAAAGAGCTATAGGTTTTGCTTGAAACGTAAAATACAAAAAAAATAACTTACCTGCAAGGTACAACGTGTGTGCATTTTTGTTTTCTGGAACTTTATCTGATCTTTCACAAGGCTGCATTCCAAGGAATTTTATCACATTACCAACTGCCTCTGTATTAGAAAAATAAATACATTTATATTATAGATACATAAAGATAGAGATTTTTCTTTTGCTCTAATAATCTTAATAGATCATTGCCGAAGGAGGTTGTCACTTATTGACTAATTTGCTCAATGCCGTATTGAAGCAGTATTAAGATAAATGGTCATCTTATTGCCCTTTCATTTTTACCCAAGTGAGCAGTTTATTTACTAAGCAAGAACCCAGAGAATAGCTTGGCTGTAATGGCTTCTCAACTAAAGGTGAGAATATCCCAAAGTTTACTCAATTTCCTTCTATAAAAATATAATCATCTTATAAAATGTAATTGATGGCACACTGTGTACTATTGCTTATGTATTTTCATATTAATATAATTAATTTTTTGGTCTATTATGAATTTCAGAAGTTAGCCAAGGGCAACTGAATATTAAAAAAACAAGGGTCACTAATCTAACCACTGTTTCTATCCCACAGAATGAGACACACTCGCCTTCCAAAGTCTTGATAGTAGACAAGTTAAACGTTTCTTCCTTTTCAAATTCATCTCCCACCTCATCCCATGCTGCACCAAAGTTAGGTTTCAGTACTTTCTGTATGTGATCAGCAACTGTCACCTCAATGTCTTCAAGCTACATTTAAGAAAAAGAGACATTTGCTTTGAGCAGATGAAGCATAAAACACAAAAACAATTACTAACTTCTTATTAGTTTAAGCAGCTAAAAAAACAAACAGAACAAAAACAAACCTATTGATTCCAATAAAAACCAAAGACTGCACAAAGGTGCTGCATACTACTAATTATTAACATTATATCACAACAAAACATGCCTTCATTGTAATTACTTGGATGGACAGAATTTTACATCAGTCTCCTAGTAAGAAACATAATTAAATAAAGTAGGGAGGCAGAAAGGAAGTCCTAAAATCCTCCCAGTATCAGAATAAGTACAAATAGAAACTGGATTACCCAGTAGACCAGTTTATACAGATCTGAGGAAAATAGTATCCAGAACTTACCACATACTCATCTTCGTAACCTTCCTCCTCGGCTTCACCTGTGTTGGGGTCACAGTCTTTGACAGTAAATTTCAACATGCAACTGAATGTACAAGACACTGCAGGAGAGGGGAAAACAAAAAAGTATTCATTGGTCACTGTAAATGTGGCTTAATATGTAGACGTAAATTATTCTTTCTACTACCAGCTAACTCTAAATTACGAATTCACTAAAGCATATTTCATACATTTGCTACTGAGCAACGAATTACTAAACATGTACTATATTCTCTGGGAACTAAGGGGTTAAACACTAGTGATTTTCAAATTATTTCATTTTCAAAAGGAATATTTTCCAACGTGAAATTTTCTGAGAGACATCAAAAAGTACAATTTATGTTTCCATATGTTCTTACAAACTACAGAAATTGTTGTGAATAATTATAGTATTAGTCTGTAGATATTGTGCACATATATAGAACTGCGAGTGCCAAATGTGTCTCTCATATAAACTGACTAACTTAAAAAAAATTAAGAGGAAAGCCTGGTCAGACTATCGAGGGCTACGGACACCGTGATAGCTATTATTAGTGCAAGTATCCAATTGAATATGTCAATTCACTTTGTTTAATAATTGTTGATACTGCAGCTATCTTTGCAATTTTCTTTTTACTACAAATAGCTCTTATATGGTGTTTTTTTAATTATTAATAAAAACAGCAGCTACATTTGTTTAATAAATAATATTTAAATCTCTACATACAGTTTTTTTTGGAAATAACTTATAGGGGCACTCTTTGCTTACAAGCTGTTGGATCCTCCTCTGGTACAGAGACCAAAGTATAGCATGTTCCAGGTTGGTTGTAGGATAAGTGTTTAGCTGGCACATAGCAGATGACCTCGTAACCCTCTGTAGGCTCCATCTGAACTGTGACATTTTCTAAAATCTGGTCGTTCAGAGTATTTGTGCAATCGAACTGATAGAAAAATGACAATACAACACCATTTATAAAATATACACTATTGCTATACATGAAGCCAAAGAAAGATGGCACCTTACTATACAGATGTCTTGTTCTAAGAAAGGTCATTCTAAAAAATGTAGGATTTTGAAAATATGAGTAGATTTTGCCCAGCTGTTAGTGCAGTCACAAGACTATATATATATATATATATATATATATATATATATATATATATATATATATATATATATATATATATATATATATATATATATATATATATATATACATACATATATACATACATACACATACATACATACATACGCACGCTGCGTATTGAGTTTTTTCCGCACATTTAATTATATCTTTTTTTTTTTTTTTTATTCTGGAACAAAATTATGCTGGGCTCAGTCTGGCCTAAAAAAAAAAATAATGTTTTTTATTTTCCACAACATTTTATAAATCTTAAAATGATTTTGCTCAAGAACACAAAATAGGCTTACCTGGAACACCATGTGGTTGACGAACGTGTGCTTTGTACAACGCACAACATACTCTGTCTCAGATTCTGTAAGGGCAACAGGCTCTGAAGAGGATTTATACAATGGGCCAAGGTCTTTAAACTCTGGAACAGCAGCAAGTTGCTCTGAAATTAACCAATAAATAAGTATAAAATTTAAGACTTTTGCAGGAAAAGGGAAAAATGTTAGAATTGCTTTAAATATTATTAGTTGCTAAAGGTTAAGTCTCATTTAGGTGCTTGTACCTGTGTTTTGTGACGTATATATGAAAGACTAAAGAGGGATTTTAGCAAATCTAGTAGCACAGTGATTCAGGGTAAAGAAATACAAAACACATATTGCACAATAAAGGTTTGTAAAGTGAAAGATGTTAATAAGAATCAGAGATCTGGAGTTGTCAAATGAAATTTGTGTAAACGAAGGAAAATAAAGTGTTCTCTGGTATGTTCCAGCAAATATTATGGGAAAGGTTTCCACTATGCCTCACTAATTCATTGCTGCATATGGATCTCGTCTGACCCTTCGGATCCAGGTTATATTCACAATACAAGACATAAAGCGGCATGACTGACAGCAGACTAAGCATGGTAATTTATGGTATCTATTTTATTTATGCTTGAATGTGCCTAATGTAACAAGAGCATTTAAACACCATGCACAGAAAATCACTCACCTTGGAATATTTCTTGCCTGGATGACACCACTTTTTCTGGTTGCCTGACTGTTGCAACAGGCAAATTATCTAAAGAAGAAAACTTGTGTTAGATCTGATTGTGCAGAAAGGATTATTCATTCTTAAAAAAGGGACAGTCTACACCAGTTTATTGTTTTAAAAGATAGATAATCCCTTTATTACCCATTTATTACCCATTCCCTAGTTTTGCATAACCAACACTGTTATATTAATACACTCGTTACCTCTGTGATTACCTTGTATCTAAGCCTCTGCAAACTGCCCCTTATTTCAGTTCTTTTGACAGACTTGCATTTTAGCCAACCAATGCAGGCTCCTAGGAACTCCACGTGCGTGAGCACAGTGTTATCTATATGAAACACATGAACTAACACCCTCTAGTGGTGAAAAACTGTCAAAATGCCCTGAGCTAAGAGGCGGCCTTCAAGGGCTTAGAAATTAGCATATGAACCTCCTAGATTTAGTTTTCAACTAAGAATACCAAGTGAACAAAGCTAAATTTGTTACAGAAGTAAATTGGAAAATTGTTTAAAATTACATGCCCTTTCAGACCGGTCTGATGAAGGGGATGGTTTGATCCCACGACTATTTAGATAGATATATATAGATATATATATATATATATATATATATATATATATATATATATATATATATATATATATATATATATATATATATATATATATATATATATATATATTCATTCTACTATGAAGATTAAAAACAGGAATGATTCAGCCCTCTGAGGCAAAGGACTGTAGTGTTAGGACCAGTCTATATTGGGGCACCTTGTAAGTGGTGACTGGCTAAGCAAAATATGGCCATATTTAAAAAGAATAGTTGTTCCTTGATGTTGTTTGCAGGCAATTTTTTGCAGCAGTTCAAAAAATATGTTGTGCTTTTGAAAATGGATGTGCGCCAATACCTTTTTGTTTGTGTAATTACTAGGTCATATAAACTTTTTGTAAGGTGTGCTAAAACTAAATTTTGCATTATATATATATATATATATATATATATATATATATATATATATATATATATATATATATATATATATATATATATATATATATATACACATACATACACACACACATATACACACACACACACACATACATACACATACACACACATCCATCCAATTGGCTTTAACTGACAACAACTGCAAAACAGAGTACTTGGTGAGTGGAGTTTGACTAATTGCAATAAAAAGGATGTTAATTTGTTTTAAAAATGTTAAGAATTGGCCGATATGTTGTCCTATAGTAACACACCAGAAATGCTTAATAATTACAGGGTGTTTACTGTCCCTTTAATAACACAGATATTAGTTTCATGAAGACTGTCTACACACCGGCTCTTTGTTCTGTAACTGGTGCAGTCGCCAGAGGAACAGATTTTAAGTCAAACGGTTTCTCAGAAGGCTCCAGGGTATACTGCTGCAACGCTCGCTCCAGACCAGGGACGGATATGGTTAGCCCTATGCAAATAAACAAAACAATGACTATATTCAACAGTCTATGGTGGGACTTGTCAACAAAACACGTGACCAGTAAGAGAGCATATATATATATATATATATATATATATATATATATATATATATATATATATATATATATATATATAGATATCCGGCTTGAAAACCCCAAGACACAAAGCAGGCATGCACAGGTTACTGGTGAATAACAGAAGCCTTTAATCCAAAAGGTAACGCAGACATGTCTACTTGGGCCTCCACTGAGGAAAGCCCCCGTGCGAGCTGAAACGTTTGGCAACAGGCCATTCTGTGTTACATTTTGGATTAAAGGCTTCTGTTATTCACCAGTAACCTGTGCATGTCTGCTGTGTGTCTTGGGTCTTTTCAGCCGGCTCTGGGACACATCTGAATATCTACATTTCATATTTGCAGTGCTCAAGGGGAGTTGCCTATGGTTGGTGTATGACATTTTTACCTGACTTGATATATAAGCGCCAACCGGCATGAAACGCGTCAGAAGACGTCATTTTTGCCTGTGTCTGTCAGCAATTCGTGAGTTTGTCAATGCACTTGGACTTTTAACGTATACCCAATAAATGCTTCTATTACTGTTTTACATAAGTGCTGTGCATAGTGTTGTATCCTAGCCTATACTGTTTTATAACATTATCGTTCATCGATATCTAGCTTTTGGAGTTTTTTTCTTTCTTTTTGATATATATAACAATAATAATAATAATAATAATAATAATAATAATCTTCTGGCACATATAAACATATACAAACCATTAAGAATGTAACTGGAATTGAGAACTTTTTGTCTGTGTTCCAATATATTTAAATAGAATGTAGCTCTGTCTCTCACTTCATTATCATCGTCCATCACACATCTGCAAAGAAATAAACCATTATTTGATTAAAGTCATAAAACAGACAAATAAAAATAGCATGTTACATGAAATGTAAATATTGTATTGTGAAAGAAAATGTATAATGCTTTACATAAATGGACACACATGGGGGCATACTATGGCTTAAAGCAGGAGGCATACTGCCTGCATAGACCGTTGTCTCAGAAGAGGAAGCTATGCACTGGGGCAGCGAAGATGTGACGTTTAGTAAAATATGGTTGATCTGAGAGGAGTAAAACACGTGTCTATTCTAGTAATCTTACCTCCTCAATAAAACTAAGATACTGGGCAGCATATCCTCATTTTGTGCTCCAAACTTGGCCAAAGCACTGACTGCACCTACCACACAAATGGAACAAATTAGTATTAGAAGCACAACACAAATTTGTCACTAGTTTTTTTAATCATAGCTGGAAATGTGAAGAGATAAGATGACAGTGCACATGACATACCAGCACGGACTTCTTCATTCTCCAATATAACACGGTTGTAGATGAATCGAATATACTTGGAAGGGTTGTTGGTTCTTGGCCCTTCTTGCCCCAATAGATGCAGGATGCGTGTTGCTAGCACTGTAAATTCACAATCTTCTATAAACTCACAGAGGTGTGATAGGCCGGTCTCCTTACTCTCTGGATTTTCTTCAATGATGCTGATTATGCAGTCAACGATTGCACGTTTGTAATCAAACCCACCCTGTGAACAAGAGACGTTACTTGCCAGTTAATATCGCTTACATAAATGAATAAAAATTAGGCAAGTTATTAATTTTGCACTTAACTATAAACCGATGATTTGCTATGCATTATAGTTTGTAGCAATAAGTATAAAAACAACAAGATTAGTTTCTAAGCAATAGGGGGTATAAACTCACCTTAGTCTGCACTAAAATTGTTATTGTTGAAAAAAATTGATAATGCCTTTACTACCCAATTCCCCAGCTTTGCACAACCAACATTGTTAAATTAATATACTTAACATTTAAACCTCTACATTTCTGCCTGTTTCTAAGCCATTAAAGGGACATTATACACTCATTTTTTCTTTGCATAAATGTTTTGTAGATGATCTATTTATATAGCCCATGAAGTTTTTTTTTAAAAATAAATGTATAGTTTTGCTTATTTTTAAATAACATTGCTCTGATTTTCAGACTCCTAACCAAGCCCCAAAGTTTTATGTGAATACCGTCAGCTACCTTCTCCAGCTTGCTCCTGTTTGTGTAAAGGGTCTTTTCATATGTAAAAGAAGGGGGAGGGGGGAGTGTCTTATTTGCCCCTTGCAGTGGGCTTTCCAGCTACCTTTTCAACAGAGCCAAACTGACAGCTTCTAAGTACGTTTTTAAACCATTTTATACTGGATTTTTATATCAGTATCTGTGCATCTTATTCTTTATAGTAGTGTCTATTACATGCAGTTATATGAAAATGAGTGTATACTGTCCCTTTAAAGATAGCCTCTTATCACATGCTTTTATTTGCTTCTCACAACAGGAGACTACTAGTTCATGTGGGCCATATAGATAATATTGTGCTCACGCCCGGGGAGTTATTTAAGAGTTAGCGCACACAGTACTAAATGCAAATCAATAGATAATAAATAAAAAGTCATGTGATCAGGGGGCTGTCAGAAAAAGCTTAGATACAAAGGTAATCACAGAGATAAAAGGTATATTAATATAACTGTTGGTTGTGCAAAACTGGGGAATGAGTAATAAAGGGATTATCTATCTTTTAAAACAATAACTCTATTGTAGACTGTCCCTTTAACAGTTTGTTTCATTTAAACTTGGCAGCATATTTAGGAATTAACAATTGAAGGGGGATTAGTATCATTTCATGTAAAGGCGGAACTGGTCTTGGCTCCATCCTTTTTCCGGTTACATTAGTTAAACAAAAATGGAACGAGCAATAAAAAGACTGTGCCATGACTACAGCAAAGATAAGATACACTCACAAAACACCAGACTGCGGTGTCTTCAGTGCGATCACTTTTATGTAGCAACAAATAAAAAGTGACACAAGGCAAACATCAGACAGAAGATTTAGTTTGCAGAGATCTACTGGTGTTAAAATGGTGTTAAAAAAGGGACAGTAAACTCAAAACCAATCTTTTGGTTTTGTTAGCGTATGGAATTTTAAACAACTTTCCAGGTTATTTCTATAATCCAATTTCCTTTTGTTCTCTTGATAACCTTTGTTGAAAAGCATACCTAGATAGGCTCAGGAGCCGGAGTGCACTACTGGGAACTAGCTGCTGATTGGTGGCTGCACACATGCCTCTTGTCATTGGCTCACCAGATGTGTTCAGCTAGCTCCCAGTAGTGCATTGCTGCCCCTTCAACAAAGGATACCAAGAGAATAAAGCAAATTTGATATTGGAAAGTTGTTTAAAATTGAATTTTCTATCTGTATCATGAGAGAACATTTCTGGGTTTCACATTCCTTTAAGATCAGATGGGGGATTATTGCTCTGCTGAAGCAGATTTCCTAAACTCTCCAGCAGCCAAGGGGAGGATAAGAAATGCAGCTGTTGAGTTTGGATCTTGAAGATACAGGGGTGTCACATACTTCATACTGTGCTATTGGTACTTTCTTCCTTTCCCTAGCCCTGAATGTATTATGTTATTATAGAACAAATGATTTCTATGTATCCCAGTGTTTGTAAAGAACCTCAGAGGAGGATTATAGTGCACGCTGGGCTCAGTCTGCCCAACCAGTGGTTGCCTTAGCACTGGCACAGGAAACAAGCATATTTTACTGACCATGGGAAAAAAAAAGTAATTGTCAGTACCTCATCTATTTACATTGGACAATCTATTTTCTGCACATTAACATTCTGTTCTTTCATTGCTGTTGGACTTGATCCAAATCAAAGAACTTTCAAAACAGGCAATAACTTCTCATGCAGCATGAAGCCTTTGTAAAGCGATTTTACTTTATCCAGATAATTGCCCTGCTGCAAGATGCCCTTATTGATCACCTGACTTTCTAAAAATATTAAGTTATAAGGATATAGCGCATCACACATACAAATTCAGGAACTGGAGTTTCTCTGTATTCTATCCTAAGCTGTCATTACAGAATGTAACCAAGCATTAATTATAAATGATGAAATGTGTAAGAACTGCAGCTGACAAGAACAAGCGTTACCTTGTTCATGTTTGGTATTACCTCCTCTCGTAGCATAGTGAACAAGAAGTTCATCATGACGGCGTGTTTGCGTGGATACTTGTGACACAACGCATTAATTGCTTGTACAACAACCACCTGCCGAGAAACCAAAAGAAAAAAAAACATTAAATATAGGCAAGTGAGAGGTCAGATATCTCAACATATTGTTTCTGTATCCTATCAGGTCCCATATTGCAGAAAGGAAACTGACCGCTTGTCAATTACTGCTGCCAATGGGCTAAAATTTTATATAACAATAAACATAACGGTATGTAAATCTCAAATTTTGCTGGCACTATGATAATTTGTACAAAATGTACCTCAATAAAAAAAAAAAAAACCAAGAGACATAAAGGGCAACATCTGCATCTTAAAAAAAAAAAAATTAAAAAAAAAAAAAAGTATACATGGCTATTACACACCCTCTTTACATGAGGACCTGGTTTTGTACCAATACTGAATACTGTAACAGCTGCGTACCTTAAACTCATCTGAGATTTCCGACATAAAGGATGAGATCTGTTTCATAAGCCGGTCGATGCTGCTCTCGCTACCAGTTTTCAGGAGGGTGGTGATAGCCAGGGTGGCAATGCTACGGTTAGAATCTGTTACCAGGTTCTCGAGGTCGAGGTTGCAGGCAGTAACGGCTGATGGATGTTTCATGGCCACCTGCACATAAGATTGTATAAGATCACTGTGATAATCTAAGTGCTATTTGTTTGCAGAACTAAATTTTATATTTATCTACAAAACAAATTGGTAAAATTGGGTTTTGTTCCTTAATAAACAGGTATCCCTTTATGGTAACTTGTACACATGTATGAGCTTAATATATTTTGTACAAAGGTCTATAAATATTTTAAATTGAATGCAAAATTTCATGAATCAGTGCCATTTTTTAAAAATACTATTAAAAATAGGGGCACTTTCACTCAAGAAAGTTTACATTGCAGCGTTCTTTTTAAAAATACTTAAATTTTTCTGCAGCCAAGCCGGACCAGCGATTCTCCGCCTGCAGCTCCGCTGTACTTATATCAGCAGACGAATCCGGCTTCCGCCAATCATGCTGTGCACCCCAGAGCAAACATTTTCTGAGGCCACGCCGTGATTGCAGGAAGACGGTTTCGTCATTTCTGTGCTAAGTACAGCATGAGAAGCGGGCAGGGATCGCTGATCCGGCTTGGCAGCAGAAAAAAGTATTAAAAAAAAAATAAAAAAATGCAATGTAAACTTTCATGAATGAAAGTGCCCCTGTTTTATTTTTTTTATTTCAAAAAAGCTTTATTGAAAAATGTATAATCAGTACATACAATGTAAAATAAAGTTAGTTACATATGTAATTTCCTTTGCATAGGTGGTATACAGTAAATTACTAACACATTTTTGTTATAGCTACATACGTCAGTGTATGTACAATTTTAAATTGCATAAGATATTATATGCGCAAGTTAAAGTGATGGTAAATTTGCCTCTAGAACTTCACATTCTGAAAGATCTTCTCCTAACTAGCATATCGATATCCTTATTTGGTTCCAAAGTCAAATGTACTTTTAATACTCAGCGTTTTTGTCAGGCTATGTTACCTCGTTTAATGCAGCCTCTCAACAATTTTGCTTAGGCTTCTTTTACTGACAGCTCTTTCAGCCTATCAGAGCCTCACCATGCGCCCCATGTAAATTAATCATAGCACACTCCCGTGCTTGGAACGCTGCCTAGAACTTGAACTGCACACGCGCAACTCCCTATGCTATTTGCGCAACAGAAATATTGATGCTGAAAACAGTAATCACCGTTTCTGTTGCGCAAATAGCGTAGGGAGTTTCTCCTTCCCATTTCTGTATAAATGAAGGAAGGGACGTGTTGTATGATTGCATGAGTAATTGATGTGAGAAAGATAGGAAACCCCAATTGAGTGTGTTGCAAATACAACTACTCTCGAAGCTAGTTAGGGAGCGTACAAGTTGTGTTTTTAGAGGGTGTTTGGAGAGGAAGTCCGCGAGTTGTTGGTGTCTAAACCAGTTTATGTGTGCGTTTCCCAGCATGGGGGCGAGTTCGGTTAGGGGTTTGAGTTTCCCATTCTGAGTGATTGTGAGACAGGGGAGGGAATTAGTGATATGGGGTGTTTGGCTAGGAGGTTGAACTGGGCAATCTGGATTTTCGCAAAGGGGTGTCAGCTGGGAAGGTATTATGGAGATGTGGTTGTACTGTTTGATAGATGTGTCCCAGAGTTTAAAAGTTTATTTGGTGATTATTGCTGGCAGATTTCTTTTTTTTAGGGGGTAACCAGCATTTGCTGCCGAGCTGAAGAGTGTGGGATTAACAAGTGTTCTAGGAGGATCCATTCTTTGTGGGTCAAGTGTCTACACCAATTTATAATTCTGGTGTAAAAGGAGGCAAGTCTGTATTGAATGAGGTTTGGAATCCCAAGGTCGCCTAATTCTTTGGGGCGGTATAGTGTAGCGGTAGCTATCCTTGGTCTTTTATGTTGCCATATGTAAGAGATGAGGGACTTTTGGAGATTGTGGATTAGTGGTTTAGGAATTGGGATCGGTAAGGTTTGAAAAAGGTATAATAGCTTAGGGAGAAGAATCATTTTAACCGAGTTGATCCTTCCCAACCATGAGATTGGTTTACTACTCCAGGTTCTCAGAAGAGCTTGTACCGCATCATTTATGGCTTTGTAGTTAGCGTCAAGTGTTACTTGTGTGTATGGGGATACATAGACCCCGAGGTACTTTATAGAGTGGGGCTGGATGCAAAAGTGTGCAAGCGTTTGAATCATCTTGAGCTCTTCTGCGTGTAATCTAATTGGGAATAGTTCTGATTTAGTGATATTTATCTGAAAATTGTAAAAAGTGCCGTAGGTGTGTAGCATCTGAATGAGGGGGGGGGGTAGTATGGATTTGTGGGGCTGCTTAAGCGTGAGGAAGAGATCATCAGCGTATAGAGTGGCTTTGTATTCCCGGTGAGTAATGAAAGTGCCCGTTTTTAATAGTATTTTTAAAAAACGGGCACTGATTCATGAAAGTTTACATTCACTTTAAGAGTCCAAAAACCATGAATTAATGATGTTTTGTTTGAGGATCAGATTACCATATCCTACAAGACACTTCTTCAATATTATTAAACACCTTCAATGTTAGCAAAACTTGGTATAGATTCTTTGATATATGTTGAACTATAGTGATTTTTTTTTTCTTCAGTTAGGTACACATACATCTGAACTATTAAAGAATCCTTGAGGCTGTCCCAAAAACGTCTTTACAAATACAGTATAAAAAAGGCATACAAGTCATTCACTGGATATGATTGCGTTAATCCAAATTCATTTATACTTTACTGGACTAGTTAGTCTTTAGTAAAAAAAAACAAAAAATGATTTTCTACCACTACAAAGCAGTGGATTTTTATTGATAAAAGAACTACAAAAAAAACAAAAAACAAACGTAACTAGTAATAAACATAGAAACATAGATATTGACAGCAGATGAGAGCCATAGGACCAGCAAGTCTGCCCGACAAGCCTTATGCTTGTCCCATGCATTTTTAAAGCCCCCCACAGTGTTTGTCATTACTACCTCTTGAGGAAGTGTATTCCATAAATCAATCACTTTTTCTGTAAAGAAGCTTCCTCAAATTACTCCTGAATCTACTACCCTTTAGCTTAAGATCATGACCCCTTGTTCTTGAATTTTCCATTTTATGTAAAATACCCATATCCTCAGTTTTACTAAGCCCTTTAACGTACTTGAAAGTTGGTATCATATCACCTCTTTCCCTTCTCTCCTCTAAGCTATACATATTTAAGTCATTGAGCCTATCCTGGTAAGTTTTATTTTTTAGACCATGTACCATTTTGGTAGCCCTCCTTTGCACAGATTCAAGTTTGTTAATATTCTTCTGAAGATATGGCCTCCAGAATTGCACAAAATACTCAAGATGAGGCCTAACTAATGATCTATAAAGTGGCATAAGAGCCTTACTATTTCTGCTGAAAATACATCCAAGCATTCTACTGGCCTTACTCGCTGCAGTACTACATTGTTTGCTAAATTTTAAATCATCTGAAATAACATGGTATTTTTTAAAAGTTAACAGACATATTAAAGAAACTGTTCTGGTTTATACATTGGGGAAAGAGAAAGATAAAGGCAAAAAGGTAGCAATGTCAAAATCAACGTTATACTTTAGTAAGCCCTTCTTTCTAAAAGAGGGAAGTTTACAATGCATTAGTTTTAAAAATTGTGTTCCTGTCTAACGTAAAACAAGAAAAAGAAAAAACACAGCACATTCAGGACTAAGGTTAAAAGTTTTCTTTACGTTAGAACATTTCCTAAGTGAATAATAAAGACACGTACAAGATATAAAATCAACAGTGCATAGGTCATCCCTCGTCAAGATAACGGTGCTATACATGGTGTCCTCTTAGTCAGGGGTTGCTATTTACTTGATCAACATTTGCACTGAACGATTCCTAATGACTTAGATCGAGCATACAGTAAACTCTTGTACGTGTTTGTATTATGTCATTTGGTAGGGATCTAAAGGAAATTTTTCATTTTGCTTGTTTTTCAGTTTCTTTTAGGACATGGGTTTGCCTTCCATGTGGGATGGAGCTTCACTGGACCCAGACACATTGATATATTCCCATCTAAAACTATTGGAGAAGCAATACCAGGATCCTGGGTGGACTTTCTTCTGTTTTTACAAACTTATTCTGGGGTACACAAGAAACTGATCTTGAAGATTAATGTTGGACGGAGTGTTATTTAATGTTATGGTATTGTAGTTGGTTTACATTTTATGTAATGGTAAATATATATATATATATATATATATATATATATATATATATATATATATATATATATATATATATATATATATATATATATATATATATATATATATATATATATATATATATATATATATATATATATATATATATATATATAATTCTCCCAAAAAGTATAAGCACATCTTACAAATTATTCAGCAGCCAGGGTGCACTTTAACATATGTTTACCGTCCCAGCAAAAAAGGCACTCACTGTTTTCATAAGAATTAACTTTTAATATGTATCCATATATAAAAATGACATAACGTTTCAGTGTTTAACAACACCTTTGTCAAATGTCATACAGCCATCAGAAAACCCAATTTCCAAAAAACTCAACTATCATACATTAATTCTATCAGCCTTCCGAAACGATATGTCATTTTTATATATGGATACATATTAAAAGTTAATTTTTATGAAAACAGTGAGTGCCTTTTTTGCTGGGACAGTATATATATATATATATATATATATATATATATATATATATATATATATATATATATATATATATATATATATATATATATATATATATTCTGTTCCATGAATCAACTGCTTTTTTTGTAAAATGCAAATTACTCCTGGAACTGCTGCTCTTCAACCCGAGATATGACTGCTCGTTTTATTGCTCTTTTTTAGAACAGCTTTAATAGATTTGTGGGTTTTTTAATATAAAACAATCAAATATTTATTTTCTTGGTTTGCTAATTATTATATGTGTTAAATGTTTCTCTCATTTTATGATGGCTCCTGTAACAGAATACAAACCAGTAATACGTTTCTCAGCTGACTGAATCCCCCTTACAAAGAGATGCACATGTAAAAGAAGTATTTTACCTTGTTAAGGGTGCGCACTGCTGCATACCGGAGAGCTGCTTTTGGTGAACTGCAGAATAACTGCAACACTAAAATGAAGGTTAAAATAAAAAGGACATAAAATATTTCATTACAAAGTTACGGAAAAGAGAAGTATAACACATACGTTGGTGTAGTTTTGTACTTAATAAATATGCAAACGTCGGTCAGCGGGGTGGGTTCATGAAGTAGCCGAGGGCAGTGTAACACTTTGCAATATTACATTTTCTGCTATTTATACATGTGTTTGAAGGCACAAATGAGTTGCATGATTTAACATAAATTGATTCAGTGATAATTTTTTATAAAAAACAAAACAAAAAAAAAAACATTGAATAAATGTAATATTAGTTCATTTTAGCCTAAAGTGATGGTAAACTCTCCCCTTTATAAAAAGAGATGGAGTTTAATTAATCAGTTGTAATGAAGATGTGCTATAAAATTACTTTTTAATATAGATATGAAATTCAAATACCCTGTGCTCCGCTGCCAATTTCAAAAGTTTTCTGTAAGCTAAAGGGTTGAATTGTTGTCCAATCAGTGCCCTAGCTACAACAAAAGTGCCTTAAGGGAAGAGCGCTAATAGGATGGACAACAATTCAAACCTTTACCTTACATGAAAATGTACTTAAAAAGTAAGTTATAGCGCATCTTCATTACAACTGGTGAATTAAACTCCATCTAAAATATCACTAACCTTCCAGATCTGTTTTTATAAATGGGTGAGTTTAGTTTAAAATATATGAGCAATAAAATAAAAAATCATATGATGTGAATAATTAGTGATGAAAGTCAATGGGTTAATATGTGACCAGATTATCACAATACGATTTAACTGTTGGCTGCGCTCTCGAATGGTGGAAAGTAAGCTCAGTGTCCTAGAAGGCAAAAGGTGAAGAGGCACCTTATGGTGCAGTATCTTTTATACCAAAAACTTGCCTCTAAATCGTCACAGGGTGCTCACAAAGGTTGATGCACACACAGTGCAAATGCAGGCAAGCCGAGGCTTCGGAGTCGCCTAGCTGACTCAGAATCCCTGCCAAGGTAACTAGAACGCTTGCAGATTCGTTACAAGTGACGTCAGCGTCTTCGACCAGATGTGAAGAACGCCGTCATACAGGGTATGGTACCTTCAATAGGGTAGCCAGATACTCCCAAATAACGATTTTTCTGACTGCTCTTGTTGGAGTAGCTCAGGGAGGGGGAAGTTGGTCTCCAGGTTCCTGGCATCTATAAACCGGAAAAGGAAGTGTGAAACAGACAACTGAAAGTTTCACAGGAGCAGCTGCTTCAGAGTCAGAAAAATCATTATCTTGGAGTATCCGGCCACCCTATAGCGTAGACCCTATTGCAGGTACCATACCCTGTATGATGGCGTCCTTCACATCTGATCGAAGCCTGTGAAGTCACTTGTGACGAATCTCCAAGCGTTCCTGTTACCTTGGCGGGGAGTCTGAGTCAGCCGAGCGTCTCCAAAGCCTCGGTTTGCCTGTATTTGTACTGTGTGTGCATCAGCCTTTGTGAGTACCCTGTGTGACGATTTAGGCGCAAGTTTTTGGTATAAAAGATACTGCACCATAAGGCGCCTCTTCACCTTTTGTCTTCTAGGACATCCATGTAGCAGCCAGACAGAGAAACTGTAAGGGTAAAGTAAATGCGCAGACTCACCGGAGACTGCAGGGGCAAGTTCCTTAGCGGTGCAGGAGGGGAGGTTGACAATAGCAGAGGCAGCTTCGTACACAACCATCTCATGTTTATTTCTCAGGCAGCTCTCAATGAAATCAAACAGAGGACTGTCCCGGCTGAAACAAGATGCTTAGTGTCAGCAATGAAATAGTAAATAAGTCTCTAACTACATACACAGAGCATCTCTCACCTTCCATCCTCCTCCTCTAGCAGCTTGCTAGCAACCCGAATCATCATACAGTAAGCAAAAGGAGACTTCAGACCGTGGCGCATGAATTTGCTCAGCATCTTGTTCACCGATAGGCGGTCGTTTTTGCGCACATGGTACAGGAGTCCAAGGGCATGATACTGTGAAAGTAAAGAAGATTTAGGATATTTATACATAAAAAGATTTTAACAAAAAATAAGCAGCAGGATAACAGGTAAAATTATTCTGATAAATGAAGGTTTCTGTGTTCACTACCTGGGATTGTATGAGGAGTTAGGTTTTCTGTTTACTGTGTGAATAGATTTTTCAATATAGATAGTTTGTACTTTTGAAGGTGCTTTTTCCAATTATACGTTAGTGTCTTTTTAATGCATGTTTTATTCTTGTGATGAATGTTTTGTCATTTACTTACATAAAGGGTTAACTGACAGCCCTATAATGAGTCAACTGAGCAGCCGAGTACAGTATCCCTGATGAAGAGCTGTTGGGGCAGGAAATGCATTGAGTGTAGCCTCTGTATGTATAGAGTGGTGAGAGCCTTATGTAACTAACTTAAAGGGACATGAAACCCAATATTTTTCTTTCATGGTACAGATACAGAATACAAATTTAAAAAAAAAAAAGTTTCCAATTTACGTTGAAATTTGCTTTGTTCTCGTTATTCTTTGTTAAAGAGACATCTAGATAGGTAGCACATGCCTGGAGAACTACAAGACAGGAAACAGTGCCGCTCTTGCCAACGTATAACATTGTTGTAAAACTACTGCCATATAGTGTTGCAGACACGTGCACGCGCCTTAACTTACTTTACTGCTTTTCAACAAAGGATAAAAAGAAAGCAAAGACAATTTCCGAATAGAAAAACATTGGAAAGTTGTTTAAAATTGTATGTTCTATCCGAATCATGAAAGAAAAATGTGGGGTTTATGTCCCTTTAAGATAGTTTGGATTTTTATCTTTGATTTTTGTATTAATTGAAATAAGCTTTATGGGACACTTATGCATGGAGCTGTGCTTTGCCCTCTACGGAATGCCTAATATATGGTAGTATCCGATGCAGGGACGGAATATAAACAAAACTCCAGTGTTAGCTTCTGTCTGATTATTCTACGGAGGAGGTGGACGCAGCAACACGCTGGGTGGGAGATTTACAGACTTGTGAGAAGCATATTGTCCCGGTGTAGGAGGAAGCAGATATCCGCCTGCGTCTGATAGGACCAGTGTTCTACTGCTCGGAAACCGTCACTGCTACCAGCATTAGTGAGTGATCATTTACTAGACACATCAAGCTGTAGCACTGTGCTACTAATAGTCTCACTACTGTGAATACATCAGGGACAGTAAACAATAAGCTTCATACTGCAAGTATGGATCATTTTATTCAGTATTGCATTAAAAGGGACATGAAACCCAATATTTTTATTTCATAAATTAGATAGAGCATGTGATTTTAAACAACTTTCCAATTTACTTCTATTATGTAATTAGTTTTGTTTATATCCTTTTTTGAAAAGGATACCTAGGTAAACTCAGGAGCTGCTATTGGTGGTTGCACATATATACCTCATGGTATTGGCTCAGCCAATATATTCAGCTAGCTCCCAGTAGTGTATTGCTGTCTCTTCAACAAAGGATATCAAGAGAATGAAGTAAATTAGAAGGTGGTTTAAAATTGTATGTTCAGTCTGAGTCATTAAAGAAAATCTTTGGGTTTCATATACCCTTTAATGTCGGATTGCAAATGAATATTTTTTTTAATGGGAGCTGTAGTTATAATAGGTACTTTAGTTTATAGATACACTAAGTCATCTCGTTGTCAGGAGTGTATTTGTTTGGATATGACATTTGGCCTGCACTGTAACAGACACAAATCTTTTCCCATACTATAAAAAAATGGCCATGACAACTACATAGTAAAATATAGTGCCTCATATTCTAGAGAAAGCTGGGGACCTCACCTGCACCATCATGTTATCACTAGATGCGGCTTCTTGCGCCTCGTTTACCCAGCGCTTCACAACATCAAAACTGGTCTTAAGTAGGTGCTGCAAACAGAAATGTCACAAACAATTAGTCACAAGGTCACTATTGTTGTTTTAAAGCATCTAATACTGACCATAAATCAGATACGCAAGTCACTTTGTCAGGTCAGCTTCTCTGCTTGCATTTATCCCATTTATGGTACAGTGAAATATTATGGCACATTATTATTTGCTGTTGAATTAAAATATATATATATTGATGTATTTATCACATCCTCTACAACTACGTACAAAACAAAAACAAAAACTGGTTAGTAAACCTGACGCACAAGTTGTAGCTTGGAATTATAATTTGTGTAAAGTAAGAGAAGAGACAGTAGAATATCTTAGGGTACTGAAATAAAAAGGTTTGTTTTTACATAGCGGGTTTACAATATTGTTAAGTGGGACTGTTCATTTAGCATTAAAAGATGTGGGACCACAATAGAAACCAATATTGTTTTAAGCTGCAGACATATACCCAAGTGGTAATAAAATCCTTTAAAGTAATTTATTAAGAATATAAATATCATTTTCTTTGTGCACTTACCAGCGAGGACACCAATGCAGAGCTGGAGACACTGGGCACTTTGTCCACAATAGCCTGTTTCATGTATCTCTCAATGGCCTGTAACATGGTGCTCTAAACAAACAGAAAGTTATTATGACAAACTGCTAAACAGAGTCCCGGGAAAGGGATAAGTGAACCAGCCAGAAACATAACTTACATCAGTAATCCTACAGAGAGCTCTGACAGCTGGTCCTCGATAACTGTCATCCTTCCCGGTCATATCTTTGGTTAAACTGCAATAAAAGATGCCACAAAATGAGTTATATTATTTTTATAAAAATGAAACATTATGAAACCAGCATATTTAACACCAGTAAGCGGATTTGTGTGTACAGGTAGAAAACCCTTTATCCAAACTGCTAGGGAATGGAAAAGGTTTGGATTATTTGCATCTTTAAAATGAGACAGTTTGGAGAGGGGAATATTAGGGAATATTTACTTGTCATAATACAGCTTATACAGTGGATAGAAAAAGTCTACACACCCCTGTTAAAATGTCAGGTTTCTGTGATGTAAAAAAAAAAATAGTCAAAGATAAATCATTTCAGAACTTTTTCCACCTTTAATGTGACCTATAAACTGTACAACTCAATTGAAAAACAAACTGAAATATTTAAGGTGGAGGGAAGTAAACAAAAAAAAACAAATACTGTAATGTGGTTGCATAAGTGTGCACACCCTCTTATAACTGGGGATGTAGCTGTGTTCAGAATTAAGCAATCACATTCAAAACCATGTTAAATAAGAGTCATCACACACCTGCCATAATTTAAAGTGCCTCTAATTAACCCTGAATAAAGTTCAACTGTTCTAGTAGGTCTTTCCTGACATTTTCTTAGTCGCGTTCTACACAAAAGCTATGGTCCGCAGAGAGCTTCCAAAGCATCAGAGGGATCTCATTGTTAAAAGGTATCAGTCAGGAGAAGGGTACAAAATAATTTCCAAGGCATTAGATATACCATGGAACACAGTGAAGACAGTCATCATCAAGTGGAGAACATATGGCACAACAGTGACAATTACCAAGAACTGGATGTCCCTCCAAAATTGATGAAAAGACGAGAAGAAAACTGGTCTAGGAGGCTACCAAGAGGCCTACAGCAACATTAAAGGAGCTGCAGGAATATCTGGCAAGTACTGGCTGTGTAGTACATGTGATAACAATCTCCCGTATTCTTCATATGTTTGGGCTTTGGGGTAGACGGCAAGACAGAAGCCTTTTCTTACGAAGAAAAACATCCAAGCCCAGCTAAATTTAACAAAAACACATCTGAAGTCTCCCAAAAGCATGTGAGAAATGTGTTATGGTCTGATGAAACCAAGGTTGAACTTTTTAGCAATAATTCCAAAAGATATGTTTGGCGCAAAAACAACACTGCACATCACCAAAAGAACACCATACCCACAGTGAAGCATGGTGGTGGCAGCATCATGCTTTGGGGCTGTTTTTCTTCAGCTGGAACTGGTGCCTTATTCAAGGTAGAGGGAATTATGAACAGTTCCAAATACCAGACAATATTGGCACAAAACCTTAAGGCTTCTGCTAGAAAGCTGAACATGAAGAGGAACTTCATCTTTCAGCATGACAACGACCCAAAGCATACATCCAAATCAACAAAGGAATGGCTTCACCAGAAGAAGATTAAAGTTTTGGAATGGCTCAGCCAGAGCCCAGACCTGAATCCAATCGAAAATCTGTGGGCTGATCTGAAGAGGGCTGTGCACAGGAGATGCCCTCGCAATCTGACAGATTTTGAGTGCCAAGTCAAGATGTGCCATGCTGATAGACTCATACCCAAAAAGACTGAGTGCTGTAATAAAATCATAGGGTGCTTCAACAAAGTATTAGTTGTGCACACTTATGCAACCATATTATTTTATTTTTTTACTAGTCCTAAAGCCCGTGTACACGGGCCATTTTTTACAGTACAGCGGTCCAACCCCTTGCTCTCTCTCTATCCGCCCCTCTCTTTTGTACGCACTCTCCGCCCCTCTCTTTTGCGCGCACTCTCCGCCCCTCTCTTTATCCCCCCTCTTCTGCTCTCTCTCTATCCCCCCCTCTTTAGAGCTCTCTGTCTCTCGGCAGTCGGCCCCGCCCACATCACACCCGGCCCCGCCCACTCCAACACACGCCAGATGCCAGGTGCGTTTGTCCTCGCGCGCAGTCTCTACTGCGCATGACAGCTTCGGACAAACACACTTGGCCTTTTATTATATAGGATTTTTACTTCCCTTCACCTAAAAGATTTCAGTTTGTTTTTCAATTGAGTTGCATAGTTTATAGGTCACATTAAAGGTGGAAAAAGTTCTGAAATTATTTATCTTTGTCTCATTTTTTTACATCACAGAAACCTGCCATTTTAACAGGGGTGTGTAGACTTTTTATATCCACTGTACATGTAAGCTTAAGGTTAGTTTTATATCATTTTTAATACTGTTGCATATATAGTACTCCCAGAAGGACAGTACAGTACTGTAATATTTGTTGTTTTAAATATAGACTATTATTTGCATTTTAGAACACAAAAAAAACAAAGATACAGGCATAGAAGATTGTGACTTACAGGCAGGGAAAATATTTAAAAAAAAATATATATATTATTAAAAAGTTTGGATATTAGAATAAGTTTGGGGATTTGAATGTTCGTACCTGTGTGTGAATGAAAAATATACACACATTATATATATATATATATATATATATATATATATATATATATATATATATATATATATATATATATATATATATATATATATATATATATATATACACACACACACACACACGTGAAATTCTACTTCAGCATATGGAATTATTTTTATTTTTTTGTTGGTGCTTTTTGTACAGGATATAAAAAATATGCTAAACATGAGTCATAAAAAAACAAGAACCACACCACCAAGAAGTGTAGTGTGTAAATTGGCCATGTAATTACTCCCCAGGGATTCGAGATTAAATACCATAAAAAATGAACAGCTTCCTGGAAGAAACCACATGTATTCATTTTGCTTATAAAATTGGTTTAAACACCAATAAAACAAGTAAGAGGAGCCAGGAACTCACCTGCTGGTAACAATGATGACATCTTCAGAAATACTCGCCATTTCCTTTATAGTGAGATAACACATGCGGCGAAGAGTAGGCTGCAAAGGTAATAAGGAGCCTGGTTACAACAACAATCTGAATTTGCATTACAATTGGAACAGATCAGTTTGGTAACTTGCACTAGAAAATTATTTGTCCAAGATGTACTTAAACCACATTGGTACCACGTTTATTATGTTGTAACTAACTGCATTTAATACAAAAATCACCTATTTTGTCATTTTAGATTTATTCCCATATGTTAATTAGGCAAAAAATGCTGTGTTTGGGAAAAAAAAAAAAATCAGATCTACATCTAAGGTTCACATAGTGTGTGTGTGTAACTAAAATGAGAATGCTGTTTTAACCCCTTGGGTGCCAGCAACCGTGTGTAACTAAAAAGAGAATAGTGTTTTACCCCTTGGGTGCCAGTAACCATGCTGCCATTACCCCATTAACTGCCAGAAAAATAAAAAAGGGGTTAAAACACTGCTGCATAAAAGCCACAGAGATTTAATCCTTTAACTGACAAACATGCAGCAGCAATTCCTCCGCAAGTATAAAAATAATCTCATGCTCAGACATTCAATGACATAAAACATGATAAGACCGATATATTGTGGACAGTACTTACATCATTTGACTGGAATAGTTTTGTCATTGCAAAGAAGGCTTCCGTTGCTTCTGTCGCCCCCATATGCTCACCCTTGGTTAGGCAAAAACAAACAGATGTGATTAGAGCAACTTTTAATTACTTAAAACAAAACTTCATTTACAGATGTTTAACAGTCCTGTCAACAAAGTTGCTGAAACAATATACTTATTGGTAACCTCAGCCACCACAGGGTGTGGCATCACTAATGACACCTTTCCTAAATTATCCCATACAGTAACGGATACTAAACCTCCAGAAACGTAAAGAGAAGACAGCGAAAAGACACAGAATAAAATGCACCAGGAAATACTTCAGTACTCAGACATTACAGAATGAGGCATATTACAGTACAAAGAACAGAAATACAAAAGTCAGATTCTACATTTCCTTTGGATTCACGACACTTAAAAGGGACAGTAAACACTTTGAGATGGTAATATAAAATGATAAATCATAATTCATTCTAAAATTGTGAGCATTTCAGTTCCTGTTAGAAATGGAGGTGCAAAACCCTTTTATATTCCACACAGACATTGGCTGCACAGTCTAGTGACCTATTTATAACTGTCCCTAATTAGCCACAGCAGAGAAGGTAACTTAAGTTACAACATAGCAGCTCCCATTGTTTTAAAGTGATAGCAAACTTTCCCCTTCGTCTAAACTGATCTGGAATGTTGAATGTTAGTGATATTTTAAATGGAATTTAATTCAATGCATCAATTGCAATGAAGATGTGCTATAACTTACATTTTAATGTAGTGCTTGAAATTAAAATTCTCTGCACTCTAGCCGCCCACTTCAAAAGTAATATTTTTGTTCAGCTATTGGTTTGAAATTCTCCAATCTCTCCTTTAGCTACAACAAAAGTGCCATATGGCTAGATCGCTTATTGGAGTATATTTCAAACCGTTAGCAAAACAAAAATATTACTTTTGAAGTGGGTGGCGGGAGCGTGAGGTATTAGAATGGCACAGCTAGATTAAATAGTAAATTAAAGTTCATCTTCATTAGAAGTGATCAAATTAAAGCCCATCTAAAATATCACTAACATTCAGGGTCTTATTATAAAAAGAGGAAAGTTTACCATCACTTTGATGACTAAAAAGTTTTACAGTGACATACGATTTACATACCTGGTTTATCAAATACAGTATTTTGGTCAATATATGAGCGCATTTTCTTGGGTTGATTGGAGTCTCGTTAAATAAACGAGCCTTAAAAAGAAATGGGATCATCAAAAATGACATTAAGAATTAATATGAAGTATACACTAAATCAGCCTGCACTGCACAAACAATAAATTGTTGGGATTTTTTATGTTAACACAGTGCATTATGGTCACATGCACACATAAAACTCTACAAAATAACCTCTAACCTTCAGTTTCACTGCTATAATCTAAATGTCAGCTAAATGTTGTGCGTGAACAGTTTTTATTCTGCAGATGTGATTCATTATATATATTTATAAGCAATTTCTTAATAAAGACGTGAATTCACTTTTACTCTTGCTTCATTTACATTGATCTGAGTGAACACCGTATACAGAAAAGGAATCTCAGACAATAGTATAGTTACCTCCTGTAGCACAGCACTTTTTTCTAGGTGCTGGAAAGGGTTTGATCCCCCACCTAAGAAACACAAACAAATATTTTTATTATAATCAATAGAATAATTTCTACCTAGGTGCCTAATCCAATTTATAATTCTGACTAAGTACACTGCTTGAATAAAGTGCAGATAAATAGACAGGCTGCACAATTAATACTTTTTATTTTATAGCAGCCTTATTTCTCAGGTATGTGCAAATCATTTTTTACTTCACACTATTACATAAAAAAATATTTTACACAAATACAAAGATACATATACACTAAAGGATACAACATTATTGCTAATTTCTTAGATCAGCCCTTCATCCCAGTTACTGCACTAGTACCTTATAAAATGTAACCCACTGAAACTTTGATATTATAGACCATGAGGCATGTGCCACAGGGTCTTATAACTATGAGATATTAACAGATTTAACACACAAATAGTCATTTATATACTCAACCAAAAGGGGAGTCTCAAAATAGAAGGAATCCGCCTCTAAACAGCATATATGTTTGTCTAACATATATATATATATATATATATATATATATATATATATATATATATATATATATATATATATATATATTATGCCTCATCATCAGTTGACATGCAGCTTTATGGCTCTAGGAACAGAGTACCTTTATGAATGAGGCCTATCTCTGTTTCTTAAAAGGACAGACAAATGTATGTGCTAGTTTCCTTCTGAAGTGTTAAATTTCACTAAAGTTATGTAGGCTAATATCATATATGGGCACCATGTCACAGAACAAAGTTAAAGGAACAATAAAGTCAAAATTAAACTTTAATGATTCAGATAGAGCATGCTATTTCAAACAACTTTCATAATCTAATTTGCTTCATTCACTTGGTATTCTTTGTTGAAAAGCATACCTAGGTAGCAACAGGTGCAGCAAAAACACTTTAAGGAGGTAGCTGCTGATTGGTGGCTACACATATGCCACTTGTAACTGGCTCACCTGATGTGTTCAGCTTGCTCCCAGTAGTGTATTGCTGCTCCTTTAATAAAGGATACCAAAGGAATCATGCAAGAAAGTGCATGACTTGTGGTGACATGACACCAGTTGTGCCCCTCCAGGCACAAGGGATCACCGCCTGCACCATGAGAGGGTGGAATGTATATTTGCTATTGGGTTTAGAAATCTTTAGATCAGAGGATGATTTATGAGTATTTTGAGGCAGGGCCAGACCCAGACTGATACATTTTAGAAAAGTTCTGCTCCGTGAAATATACAAGTGGGATTAAAAGGTCCTCTGTGCACATGCCATCCCACCTAACCAGGCCCTGTGCACACGCCATCCCACCTAACCAGGGGCAGTGAGTTCCAGGTAAGCTGCCCCCTCTCTCTTGGTTGTGTTACATATAAATAGATACTTTGTGTTGTTTATGTAATAGATATAATATACAATGTATCCAGGCCCCTGAAGGTGAGCACCTTATACATACAGTCCCTGACTCCTGACCCTCTTTATGGTTGTCTGAGGGTGTATTAACCCTTGTTGTGCCACTGCTGCTGCAGATGCCATTACAGGTAACCCAGATGTGAGCAAAGCCTGGGGCAGTATCAGCACCTGTAACCCACAAGCTAGCTCCTGTCTGGTTACTAATATAACAGAAGTGTGCATGGCCGCGCTGACAAGGGGTGTCACACAGGGGCCCGGCTGCAGTTTAAGAAGCGCATACACATTAGCATTACCGGGCCGGGAATCCCTGACCAACACACATTCCCCGTGTACATCCTGAGCTCACTGACACACGCCTCTGTTCACCTCCCCCACAGCAACCGCGGAACTCACCGGACTCCTCGTCCTTCTTGTCAAACTTCTTCAACATGTTTAACTAGGGTCCGAGCTCCGCCACTTCCTGCCAGCCTGTCACCGGGACACGTCACCCCTGACAACGCAGTCCACGCATGCGCCGTAAATGCTGGGAGCGTATGCTCCCTGGGAACTAGGCTGTGTATTCTGCGCATGCACCTCAGTAGCCAAAGCAACATCATTTGCGCATGCGTATTGGAATAGAGCCGCTGCAATTGCGCACGCATATTGGAGTAGCGACGCATTGTTTACGCTATTCGACAAGAGATTGCGTAATAGAAGCGCGGATAAGGTGCGCTTGCAAGAAAGTGAGTGTGCGCACACTGATTCGAGCATGCGCACTAAGAGAACAAGGAAAGCGGGCTTTGGACTAGTAGTCTAGCTGCAGACTGGAGCTCCATTCTAGACAGGAAACATGTGACCTCCACTGACTCTAAACAGGAAACATGTGACCTACACTCAAAGCTTTTTTTTTTTTTTTAAATCAACTTTAATGTAACAAACAACCTATAGACAATCATTCTGAAAACGAAACATTTTGCCGCTTTCTTGTTCTTCTTAATGTGCACTCACAGTGGTTTATGCTGATTGTCATTTATAAGGTAACCACTGTGAGTGCACATTAAGAAGAACAAGAAAGCGGCAAAATGTTTCGTTTTCAGAATGATTATAGGTTGTTTGTTACATTAAAGTTGATTATAAAAAAAAGAAGCTTTGAGTGGAGGTCACATGTTTCCTGTCTAGAGTGGAGCTCCAGTCTGCAGCTAGACCCTTCTCTTTGGATTCGGAGAATACTTGCACATTGGGCGGCTAGACGACAGAACAAGCGTATGCCCGTTGTGTTTACAGTTGGGTAGTGCGTTAGTTTTACAGCTCCCCCTACTGGCTAATGTTTGTATTTGTAATAGGCTTACCATAATTTTTAGAGGTGAAACTGGGACCAGTTGGTGCGGTGGCAGTGGGGGTGTGGTCAAGGGGGCGTAGCGATTACCGGTCCATTTAAAGCAGTAGCTTTTATGTGTGTAATGTTTTGTGGATACTCTACCGTTCCTCAGTCTGACAACACTTGAATCAGTTTAAATAGACCATAACACCAACCCCTAGTGAAAAAGGCACCATTAAGTTGTCATGGCAACCCATATACAACATGAGCAAATAAATCGTTCATCTAAATCTCAGATTCTAAATAATGCCAAGCATCAAGCATAATTACCAATTTCATAAAATAGTGAAAAGCATATACATCACATAATTTAATATCTGCAGTGTAATAGGTTTTTTATGTGTCTAATTAAGGAACAGAGCCAAATACTGATAAGGCATAAATACAACATTGAATAAAATAAGTAAAAAAGAAACGCATACCTGCTAATGCAGGAAGATTACAGCCAAAATGCTATCCTGCATGAAGTAAAGAAAGATCCATGCCAAAAATCCTACCTGTCTGCACTTCCTAGTCATACCCATATGATTCCCCTAAAGGTGTATTACCGGCAATGTCACCAGGGGTCAGGGTGTTAAATTCTTAGAAAAATAAACTAAGTAGTACTACAAAATTAAAAGAACACTACGCTGCTCACTCAGCCTGTATTACTAAATGTAAACTACGAAGGACACGAACATTAAGCTAAGCAGGGCTGTATGTAACAAAGTACCAGCATCCAACTATGCTGGAGTCACAGTCCAGTCATTCTGAATAATGTGTCTGGGTTTCAGGCAGTCTTAAACCCAGACACATGATTTGAAACCTGGATGTGGCAATCCTACTGGGACAGAATGAACAACTGGGTGGGACACTGGGACAGCGCCTCCAAACCGGGACAATCCCAGTAAAAGTGGGACTTCTGGTAAGCCTACATACAACAGGTGTGTGATATATGTGAGAGATCTGAGGTCTAGTTATCTTACACGGTGTCCTGCAGCAGTGCATGTGTTTGGTACGTTACTGCATCATTTTAGGATACGGTGGCTTACAGCATAGAATACATAAAATAGAAAACATAAAAGTGGGGAGTTAACCTTGGTTTCTAATTATCGTCCCATATCTTTGCTCCCAGTATTGTCAAAAATCTTAGAAAAATGCGTCCATACGCAACTATGTGAGTATTACCAGCAATCTAACTATCTGACCCCTGATCAATCAGGTTTTCGCCCAAATCACTCCACTACAACTGCCCTCCTAAAAGTTTGCAATGACATCCAAACTGGCATGGAACAAGGAGACCTAACTGGAGCTATTTTCCTTGACTTTGCAAAGGCCTTTGACACAGTAGACCATGACATACTACTGCTCAAACTAAAAAACTCAGGTATTGGTGATCATCCGCTAACCTGGTTTCGATCATATGTATCGGATAGATCACAATATGTCTCCATTTCTGACAGTGACTCCCTCCCTCTCCCGGTCACGTGTGGTGTTCCCCAAGGATCCATTCTCGGCCCCCTACTATTCACATTATTTATAAATGATCTGCCTAATGTCTGCAAATCCTCAACTGTACACATGTACGCAGACGACACAGTAATCTATGCAAACAATTCCGATCTGCCGCAGCTTGAGGCAGTGCTCCAAGACCAATTCACAGAGGTAGAAAAATGGATCTCAAAAAGCAAACTCTTCCTAAACACTGACAAAACTGTCACAATGATCTTTGGAACGGGACCTAAATTACACAAATTACAAAATTCCCATCTACGTATCAAAACAAAATCCAATTGCACGCTGACCGCAGTCCACTCTTTCAAATACTTGGGTATGTTGTTAGACCCCAATCTATCTTTTGGCCTCCACATAGAAAAACTTGCATCTAAACTTTACCCAAAACTAGGTGCCCTGTACAGAAACAAATCCTGCCTCAGCCCTAGAGTAAAGGAAAAGATTGTACAGCAAATGCTGATGCCTATCATGGATTACGGGGACGTAGTATACGCACCTGCACCGCAAACTCACCTTAATAAACTTAATACATTGTATAACTCGTTCTGCCGCTTTGTGCTACAATGTAACTACAGGACCCACCATTGTGACATGCTAAAAGAACTAAACTGGCTGTCGCTGGAATCCAGACGCACCCTCCATCTTTCCTGCCTTGTGTTTAAGAGCCTTTCTGGGAAGCTCCCACCCTACCTGAGCAGAATGCTCTCCCCGGCTATTCCCACCTCCTATAACCTCCGATCCAATACCAGCACATTATTTAATTTGCCTCAATACAAAAAGAAAGCAGCTCGATCCTCCTTTTCCTACAGAGCACCACAATTATGGAACGACCTCCCGCATACTTTCAAACCTTCCCCAAGCCTAATATCCTTTAAGAGATCCCTCTCTACATATCTCAAAACAGAATGCACCTGTCATGGTTGATTAATTACCTGTTCTATGTTAAATTTTGTATATATTGTGTATTAATATTGTTTTTGCATTTTATTGTACCCTATTGTATCAATGCAATGTCTTGTGGACCCAGGACATACTTGAAAACGAGAGAAATCTCAATGTATCCTTCCTGGTAAAATATTTTATAAATAAATAAAAATAAATAAATAAATAGAAATATCAGCAGGTATGGTTCCTAAACTTTACAATATACTAAGGAGACTATACATGGTAAAACAACATTATTACACATAGACATAAAACTAACTAATGAAGTGTTTAATGTTACACTTGTGATGTGAAAGTTCTCTGTGAATCCCTGTGGGGCAGTTTAGGGTCATTTCCCTTTCTATTTCTGTGTGACACCCTGATCTGGAGGATGTGACACCCCAACTTGTTGCCTGAGAATTTGTGTTTCCATAAACTGAACCAATATGCAGGTCCTAAGGGTGTGGGTAAAAGCCGGATCCTGCCGGATCCATGCCTAATTTATCAAATACACACAAATATAATTGTTTTCCACACAAACACATCCAGACACTTCTGCATCATACAACATTTTACTGCAAAACATTTGGGTCTTTTCAGAACCAGTACTTTGTTACAGAAAAACAGCCGGATCCTGCCAGATCCATGCCTAATTTAGACAGCTACACACAAATTTAAGTGTTTTCCACACAAACACATCCAGACACTTCTGTATCCAACAACATTTTGCTCAAAAACATTTGGGTCCTTTCAGAACCAGCACTTTTTTTTACAGAAAAACAGTCGGATCCTGCCGGATTCCATGCCTAATTTAGACAAATACACAGAAATGTTAGTGTTTTCCACACAAACACATCCAGACACTTCTGTATCCAACATTTTACTCAAAAACATTTGGGTCCTTTCAGAACCAACAGTTTGGCTGTTTTTCTGTAAAAAAAAAAAAACCTGTTAGTTCTGAAAGGACCTAGATGTTTTAGTGTAAAAAATTTTTACAATCCAGAAATGGATGTGTTTTTGTGGACAAAAATTAAATTTGTGTATATCTGTCTAAATAAGACATGGATATGGCAGGATCAGATTTTTTTTGTATAAAAAATGTGTTTGTTCTGAAAAGACCCAGATGGTTTTGTGTAAAGTAGTGATGGATTCAGAAGTATCTGGAGGTATTTGTGTGGAAAACAATTACATTTGTGTATATCTGTCTAAATTAGACATGGATCCAGCAATTTTGTGTAAAAAAAAGTGTTGGTTCTTAAAGGGACCAGATGTTTTTTTGTAAAATATTGATGGATCCATAATTATCTGGATGTATTTTGTGCAAAACACTTACATTTTTGTGTATATCTGCCTAAATTAGGCATGGATTTGGCAGGATCCGGCATGTTTTTTTTTTTAAAAAAAAGCGATGATTCAGAAAGGACACAGATGTTTTTGAGTAAAATATTATTGGATCTAGAAGTGTCTGGATGTGTTTGTATAGAAAATATTTAAACTTGAGGATATCTGGCTAAATTAGACGTGAATCTGGGAGGATTCGGCTGTTTTGAAGCAAAAAAAAAAAAGTGTTGGTTCTGAAAGGACCCATATGTTTTTGAGTAAAATGTTGTTGGATACAGAAGTGTATGGATGTGTTTGTTTGGAAAACGCTTACATTTCTTTGTATTTGTGTAAATTTGGCATGAATCCGGCTGTTTTGCACCCAAATGTTTTGCAATAAAATGTTGTTGGATACAGAAGTGTCTGGGTGTGTTTGTGTGGAAAACACTTACATTTCTGTGTATCTGTTTAAATAAGGCATGGATCCGGCAGGATCCGGCTGTTTTTCTGTAAAAAAGTGTTGGTTCTGAAAGCACCCAGATGTTTTTGAGTAAAATGTTGTTGGATCCAGTAGTGCCTTTATGTGTTTGTGTGGAAAACTCTTAAATGTGTGTGTATCTGTCGAAATTAGGCATGGATCCAGCAGGATCCGACTGTTTTTCTGTAAAAAAAAAAAAAAAAAAAAGTGTTGGTTCTGAAATGACCCAGATGTTTTTGAGTAAAATATTGTTGGATACAGAAGTGTCTGGATGTGTTTGTGTGGAAAACACTTAATTTTGTGTGTATCTGTTTAAATAAGGCATGGATCCGGTAGGATCCATCTGTTTTTCAGAAAAAAGTGTTGGTTCTGAAAGGACCCAAATGTTTTTGAGTAAACTGTTGTTGGATCCAGTAGTGTCTGGATGTGTTTTTATGGAAAACACATTTGTGTGTATTTGTCTAAATTAGGCATGGATCCGGATGTTTTTCTGTAAAAAAGTGCTGGTTCTGAAAGAACCCAAATGTTTTGCAGTAAAATGTTGTTGGATAAAGAAGTGTCTGGATGTGTTTGTGTGGAAAACACTTACATTTGTATGTATTTGTCTAAATTGGGCATGGATCCGGCAGGATCCGGCTGTTTTTCTGTAAAACAGTGCTGGTTCTGAAAGGACCCAAACGTTTTTTGCGTAAAAATATTGATGGATACAGAAGTGTCTGGATGTGTTTGTGTGGAAAACACTTAAATTTGTGTGTATTTGTCTAAATTAGGCATGGATCCAGATGTTTTTCTGTAAAAAAAAAAAAGTGCTGGTTCTGAAAGGACCCAAAGTTTTGCAGTAAAATCTTGATGGATCCAGAAGTGTCTGGATGTGTTTGTGTGGAAAAAAAAAAATTAGGCATGGATCCAGCAGGATCCGACTGTTTTTCTGTAAACATCATTTTCCTAAAACCCGTAAGAGCTTGGAAAATGTACAAGGGCGCCCAATTGTCAGTGCACTCCCTTCTAGGAAACCTATCAGAATGGATAGATGAAATTCTGCTGCCACTGGTAATATCCCACCCCTCATATCTTAGGGACACAAAACATGTGTTAAATCTGATAGATCAATGGAATTGGACCAGAAATTCTGGCTGGCTAACAGTAGACACAGTATCTCTGTACTCTAGTATTCCCCATGATGAGGGAATAAAAGCAATTAGGTTTTTCTTGGATGGCTTCACTGACTATGATGATACGTTTTAAACTTTTGTAATAAGAGTAGTGAAATTTTTATTAACTCACAATTTTTTCAAGTTTGAAGGAGTATACTATCTCCAAAGATGTGGTACCGCCATGGGTGCAAAATTTGCACCATCATTTGCAAACCTTTTTCTAGGATGGTGGAAATTCCACCACATCTTTGGAGATAGTAACCCGTATAAACACTGTATCTCTTCATATAAGAGATATATTGATGATCTCCTCTTTGTATGGGCTTTGTATGGGAGGGTACAGATATTGAAATACCAGCATTTATTGAATATCGTAATGCTAATAATATTGGGCTGAAATTCACGTTTGAGTACAATTCTAAGTCTATTAACTATCTGGATCTAACCTTAATAGGTACTGAACAAGGGAAAATTAAGTCTACAGTTTACAGGAAACCCATTTCAGGAAATTCACTATTATATGGGAGGAGCTGCCATCCAAAACATGTCCCCTATGCCATTGCAAAAGGGGCATTTATTAGACTCAAAAGGAATTGTTCTAATCCCCTTGATTTTCATGCTAGATCACAAGACTTAGAACAACTCAATATGAAATATTCCAGTCAAGCCATCAGTAAAGCCAAATACTCAGTGAAAAAAACAGAGAGAGCTTACTTACTATGGGGACAAAGAATAAAAATCACTTTAAGGGAGTTACATTCGTAACAACACACAGTGCACAATACCCTCAAATCTGTCAAATAGTGAAAAAACAGTTCTCAATATTATCAGCTTATGACAAACTAGTAGGAACTTTGAAAAAAGGCCTTAGATGCTCATATAAAAAAAGCCCTACACTTGGGTCCATATTATCTGCAACGCAACTTCCATCTAAACATAATCCCAGTGGCTCATGACTCAAACATGCTAGTATGTATAAATGTGGGCATCATAAATGCAAACCATGTGAATATGTAAAAATAACAAAAACTTTACTAGTGTGAAGACTAAAGCTATGACATTGGTGGACATTGGTGCATGTATCAACTGCACAACAAATTATGTCATATACTTAATTGAATGTACAGAATGCAAAATCCAGTACGTAGGACTCACCTTAAAAGATATCAATACAAGAATTGGGGAACATTTTTCCCCATTTACTACTAAGAGATCGAGTACTCCCCTAGTACAACATTTTGGCGTCTTCCATAGAGGAAATCTAAAAAGCTTTTCCTGGTGTGGAATAGAGAAAGTTGTTAAACCATGAAGAGGGGGAGACATAGATCTATTACTAGCTAAAAGAGAAGCGTTTTGGATTTTCACACTAGGAACTCGTATTCCACATGAGTTAAATTCGAAATACGATATAATGAACCACTGGGAATAAATCTATTGCCTCATCTAGGTGTATCTCATATTACATTATTCCTATGATGTTTTCCTTCTAGGGTCTAATGGTAGGGTTGCCACCTCAGCCATGCTTTCCTGGACATTTATGAGTTACACATGCTGCAGGGTGGAACATGTATTGTGCTGTTCATCACCATTATTTATGTGATGTCCAGAGGCACAATGCATGTTCCGCCCTGCTTACCCTGCAGCATGTGTAGCTCATAAGTGTCCAGGAAAACATGGCCGAGATGGCAACCCTATCTAATGGTAATACACATATGATGGAAAGTTTATATCAAGTTTAGAAAGTCGATATCCATTTTGTATTAAACATATCCCATATATTTTCTAGAAACCAAGTATTATATATGCTTAAGAGCAATACATATACCCATGAATTTTAATAACAACTCTATTTCTCTCTCTACTTATATTTATATTCACATATATTCTATTTATATCTGAGAAATACTTGGGCTCATTAAAAGTTATTATGAAGTGTTAATTATATATATGTGTATATTCTTATGATATGCATAGGTTGATATTGATGCATCGCTATATATACTAACTATAGATCCATCTATATATTGTATCGATTATATTGTTGTATCAATAATGTATTTATATGTAGTTGATATATATGTCATTATTATACACATTCTTTACTAGCGGATCTAATAACATCATGGCAATCATCATATAAGGTTTCCTAATAGAAAAGGTATCGCATTATCATTTCAACTAGATACACAACATCTAATAAGCATTACTTTATACATTAATCTTATATGTATCATGAAATGCTTTTCTTGCAGATATGTTTTCATTTTCGTTTTTATACCAATTGTAACAATTGCTTAGTTGTAGGGCGTTTTCTTTATCTTATACAATCATGACTCGAGTCTGTCCTTTTAAAAAGAGTCCGGACCCTAGCACTATACGGATCTTGTATCCGAAACGCGTAAGCCAGTTTGTGCTATGCCCAATACTATGTTTGTTTATTTGCTGACCCATGTCTTTTAATGATTATACCAATAAAGAATTTTTTTTTTTAAAGAAAAGCTGACGGATGAAACTTCCTTTCTTTACTCATCTTAGTATGTGTATATACATATATATTTATGTGTTACTATGTGTATATATACATAAATATTTGTGTTACTATGTGTATATACATATATATTTATGTGTTACTATGTGTATATACAGGGAGTGCAGAATTATTAGGCAAGTTGTATTTTTGAGGATTAATTTTATTATTGAACAACAACCATGTTCTCAATGAACCCAAAAAACTCATTAATATCAAAGCTGAATAGTTTTGGAAGTAGTTTTTAGTTTGTTTTTAGTTTTAGCTATTTTAGGGGGATATCTGTGTGTGCAGGTGACTATTACTGTGCATAATTATTAGGCAACTTAACAAAAAACAAATATATACCCATTTCAATTATTTATTTTTAACAGTGAAACCAATATAACATCTCAACATTCACAAATATACATTTCTGACATTCAAAAACAAAACAAAAACAAATCAGTGACCAATATAGCCACCTTTCTTTGCAAGGACACTCAAAAGCCTGCCATCCATGGATTCTGTCAGTGTTTTGATCTGTTCACCATCAACATTGCATGCAGCAGCAACCACAGCCTCCCAGACACTGTTCAGAGAGGTGTACTGTTTTCCCTCCTTGTAAATCTCACATTTGATGATGGACCACAGGTTCTCAATGGGGTTCAGATCAGGTGAACAAGGAGGCCATGTCATTAGATTTTCTTCTTTTATACCCTTTCTTGCCAGCCACGCTGTGGAGTACTTGGATGCGTGTGATGGAGCATTGTCCTGCATGAAAATCGTGTTTTTCTTGAAGGATGCAGACTTCTTCCTGTACCACTGCTTGAAGAAGGTGTCTTCCAGAAACTGGCAGTAGGACTGGGAGTTGAGCTTGACTCCATCCTCAACCCGAAAAGGCCCCACAAGCTCATCTTTGATGATACCAGCCCAAACCAGTACTCCACCTCCACCTTGCTGGCGTCTGAGTCGGACTGGAGCTCTCTGCCCTTTACCAATCCAGCCACGGGCCCATCCATCTGGCCCATCAAGACTCACTCTCATTTCATCAGTCCATAAAACCTTAGAAAAATCAGTCTTGAGATATTTCTTGGCCCAGTCTTGACGTTTCAGCTTGTGTGTCTTGTTCAGTGGTGGTCGTCTTTCAGCCTTTCTTACCTTGGCCATGTCTCTGAGTATTGCACACCTTGTGCTTTTGGGCACTCCAGTGATGTTGCAGCTCTGAAATATGGCCAAACTGGTGGCAAGTGGCATCTTGGCAGCTGCACGCTTGACTTTTCTCAGTTCATGGGCAGTTATTCTGCGCCTTGGTTTTTCCACACACTTCTTGCGACCCTGTTGACTATTTTGAATGAAACGTTTGATTGTTCGATGATCACGCTTCAGAAGCTTTGCAATTTTAAGAGTGCTGTGTCATGATTGCTTCCGTTCATCGCCGTGTCGCCGCGGCTCCCGGAACTTCTCTGTGTGTCTGACGTCATGTTGCTTAGCAACATGACGCTTTCTCTCACACCCCTCTGATGACGGTTACGCTCCTGCCCTTTAAATCACGGCGGGAGATCTGAATCTGGGCCCGTTTGTTTGTTTCCCTGGATTGTGAGTACCATATCAATTTTGTTCTTTTGTGTACCGACTTCTGCCTGCCTGACCAAGCCTCTTGCCTAATCCCTACTTGCTGATATTTGGATATTGACTTCTGCCTGCCTGACCTTGCCTGTAGCTTTTACCCTTTTGCTGATACTTGGATGCCGACTTCTGCTTGCCTGACCTTGTCTTTTGCCTATACCTTTTGCTGATATTTGGATGCCGACTTCTGCCTGCCTGACCTTGCTTTTGCCTTTACCTTTAAACCTTTTCTTTGATAAACAAAACCTGCTTAAAGGGACATTTTACTTTTACAAGCTGCAAAAGAGAACTTTGCCTTTCTGTTTGTTATACACCTGCTTAAAAGGGACATTTACTTTTACAAGCTGCAAAAGAGAACTTTGCCTTTCTGTTTGTTATAAACCTGCTTAAAGGGACATTATACTTTTACAAGCTGTACAAGAAACTGTGCTATTCTGTTTGTTCTAAACCTGTTAAAAAGGGGACATTTACTTTTACAAGCTGCAAAAGAGAACTTTGCCTTTCTGTTTGTTATACACCTGTTTAAAAGGGACATTTACTTTTACAAGCTGCAAAAGAGAACTTTACCTTTCTGTTTGTTATACACCTGCTTAAAAGGAACTTTTACTTTTACAAGCTGCAAAAGAGAACTTTTCCTTTGTTTTACAAGCCTGCTAAAGAGGACCTTTTTCAGAAGCTTCAAGTAAGAGCATTTCCTTTTTGTTCTTTGTACTACTTAAAGGGACGTTTTATCCATTGTGGCTTTCCTGCATTCTGGAACAATATTCATTTTTGTTATCTTCTAATCTGCTTCCTGAGTGGGTCACGTCCTGGATATTTCTCAGTGTGCTAGCGTGTGCTTTCAATTCACGCTAGCAGTTGGGTTACATCCCGGATTGATTCCAGAGCGGCTGACATTACAAACGGGCCATAAAAATGGACCCCACTGAATTATCTATGGCCGTGGCTCACCAGGGACAGCTCTTGGGTTCTCATGCCACTCACTTGCAGTCTCTGGACACTAAACTTGATCAAATTACTGCTCTATTACAAAATTTGGTTGCTACCGCACCTCCCAATCCTAATCCCAATCCAAATCCGATTGAGGCATTACCTCCTCCGATTGCTAACAATCAGTCTCAGGTACAACTAAGTCCCAGGATACCTCTTCCGGATAAATATGATGGGAATCCTGAAGAATGTAGAGGCTTTCTGAATCAATGCCGTCTTCATTTCCGAAATAGCCCTACTCTCTTTGCTACTGCCTCTTCTAGAATCACGTTTCTTATTTCCTTAATGAAAGGAAAAGCCTTGGCTTGGGTGTCACCTTTGCTAGAAAAGAATGATCCTATACTGTTGGATGTTGATACATTTCTATCTACATTCTCAAACGTATTCGATAAACCTGGAAGGTCATCCGCTGCTGAAGCTACTCTCCTGGATTTACGTCAAGGAAATCAACCAGTCTCTCAATATGCAATTGAGTTCCGCACCCTTGCCTCTGAAACCACTTGGAATCAGGGAGCACTCAGAGCCGCTTTCCGTAAAGGACTTTCTGAGCGTCTCAAGGATGAATTGGTGTATCGTGAACTTCCAGAGTCCTTAGAAGCCTTAATAAATCTCTGTATCAGTCTCGACGCCAGGTTTCGTGAACGCCAACAAGAAAAGGATAGAACACAGAGGACTTCAACTCGAACTCCTTTTCGTTTAGCTCCTCGTTTTTCTAATCCAGTCACTCCAGCCTCTCCTACTACTGATCAGGCTGAACCCATGGAAGTAGGAAGTATAAAATTAACTGAGACTGAACGCTTGAGAAGACGGACTCTTGGCTTATGTCTGTACTGTGGCCTTAAAGGGCATTTATTAAGGGATTGTCCTACTAGGCCAGTAAAAGCCAGGGCTTAACTCTAGTCCAGGGAACTGAGTTAAGCCAAAATAGTGGTCATTCCCTATACAAGAAACTCTTTGTTCCAGTTACTCTTCTAATTGGACATAAGAAGATCTATACCCAAGCTCTAATTGATTCTGGTGCTGGAGGTGTGTTCATTGACTCTACATTTGTTTCTACTCATTCTATACCCTTACTAAAGAAGGAGTATTCCATTTCAGTCTCTACGGTCAGTGGAGATCCTTTGGGTTCTGGATACATTCAGTTTTCTACTCAACCCTTACTCCTCACCGTAGGAATACTTCATTCTGAGACAATTTGTTTCGATGTCATTCCCACTCCGCAATTTCCCATTATCTTGGGATTACCCTGGCTCCAGATTCACAATCCCATTTTTTCTTGGACTTTCGGTGAACTCACTTCCTGGGGATCTACATGCCAGACTAAATGTCTTCAAAAGATTACTAAGTTACCACTCACTATTGCTCTCACAGTTGAAACTCCGGAATCCTTACCTATGCATTACCATGACTTTGTGGATGTCTTCTCCAAAAAAGAAGCTGAACGTCTTCCTCCTCATCGCCCTTTTGATTGTCCCATTGATCTCCTTCCTGGGGCTGCCTATCCTCGAGGCAAGACATATCCACTTTCTAAACCAGAAAACATGGCTCTGGAAGAATATATAAAAGACAATCTGGCTAGAGGATTTATTCGACCCTCCTCTTCCCCTGTAGGGGCTGGTTTCTTTTTTGTGGGAAAAAAGGATGGCGGATTAAGACCCTGTATTGATTATCGTGGATTGAATCAGATTACCATCAAGAACAGTTATCCTCTGCCCCTTATTCCTGAACTTTTTACTTATCTTCAGGGAGCCACCATTTTCACCAAACTCGACCTACGTGGTGCATACAACTTGATCCGTATACGCAAAGGAGATGAGTGGAAGACTGCCTTTAACACTCGATTTGGGCATTATGAATATTTGGTCATGCCCTTCGGGCTATGCAATGCTCCGGCGGTTTTCCAGCATTTTGTAAACGAGATCTTTCGTGATTTTTTGAATATTTTTGTTATCATATACCTGGACGACATCTTAATTTTTTCTCAGAACCACCAAGATCATGTGCACCACGTCAAGAAAGTACTTCAACGTCTAAGAGAATTCCATCTGTTTGCTAAACTGGAGAAATGTTCTTTCCATCAAAGATCCATACCCTTTCTGGGTTATGTAATATCGGCATCTGGATTCGAAATGGACCCTACTAAACTTTCTGCCATTTTGGATTGGCCTAGACCTGATTCTTTGAAGGCTTTACAACGTTTCCTAGGCTTCGCCAATTATTACAGAAAGTTCATCAAGAATTTTGCTACTATTACTTCTCCTCTTACTTCTCTCACAAGAAAAGGACAAAACTGTAAGGTATGGCCGTCTGAGGCTATAGAAGCTTTTGAATCTCTCAAAGAAGCTTTTTCCTCAGCTCCTATCCTTCGTCATCCAAATCCTGAGTTTCAATTTATTCTGGAGGTGGATGCTTCCTCTGTTGCTGCTGGAGCTGTTCTGTCTCAACGAATACCAGAGACTGGAAGGATTCATCCTGTTGCTTTTTTCTCTAAAAAATTCACTCCTTCCGAATTTAACTATGACGTAGGGAATAAAGAGTTGCTTGCCATCAAAATGGCATTGGATGAATGGAGACATTGGCTGGAAGGTACTTCTTTGCCATTTACTATACTTACTGATCATAAGAACCTTCTGTATCTTCAAACAGCCAAACGATTAAATTCCAGGCAAGCACGCTGGTCATTATTCTTCTCTCGGTTTCACTATAATTTGTCTTACATACCTGGTTCAAAAAATATTAAAGCAGACGCACTTTCCAGACAATTTCAAGATACCCCAGTTCCTGAGTCTGGTACCATTCTCCAACCTCATGAAGTCATTGCCCAGTTAACAACTTCTTGGTTACAAGAATTACAGTCCGCTCAAGAGCATCTTCCTTTGTCCTGTAAACCTCCCGATGGTTTACTCTTTGTTCCTGAACGCCTTCGTTCCAAGATTTTATTTTGGGCTCATGATAGTCCCCTTTCTGGACATCCTGGCATCAGTATTACCACTCGAAACCTCAAACAACATGTCTGGTGGCCTACACTCTCTCAAGATGTGAAGGATTACGTCTCAGTATGCACACAATGTGCCATGAACAAAACTCCACGCCAACTTCCTTCAGGATTACTCCAACCATTGCCTATACCTCACCAGCCTTGGACTCATGTATCCATGGACTTTATTACCGATCTTCCCTTGTCCACTGGGAACAATACTATCTGGGTGGTGGTCGACAGGTTCACTAAGACGGCTCATTTTGTACCCTTGCCAGGATTACCATCTGCCAAAAGACTCTCTGAACTTTTTATTCTACATATTGTAAGAATCCATGGATTTCCTCTAGATATTGTTTCAGATAGAGGGGTACAATTCGTTTCTCGATTTTGGAGGTCACTTTGTAAACATTTTGGTACTACTATATCTCTCTCTACTTCTCACCACCCACAATCGAATGGTCAGACTGAAAGAGTAAACCAGTGTCTTGAAACTTATCTTAGACATTATGTGGATCATTATCACTCTAACTGGACTTCTTACCTTCCTTTGGCTGAATTGGCTCATAATGCCCGGTACAATTCCTCCCTTCAGACTTCTCCTTTTCATGCAGCTTACGGATATCAGCCTAGGACATTCCCTTTGCATACTTCCTCCACAGTGAATCCTGCTTCTGATCTTACAGCCCGAAGATTAACTCGACATTGGCAGAAGATACATCGTATTCTTTCTGTAACTTCTAGACGTTACAAGTTCTTTTCGGATCTTCGACGGAAGAAGGCTCCCAAATATCGCCCTGGTGATAAAGTTTGGATTTCCTCTCGATTTCTTCGCCTGAAACAACCTTCTAACAAATTGGGACCACGATATGTGGGTCCTTTCCGAATACTGGGTCAGGTATGTTCCACTGCTTATCGGGTAGCTTTACCCAAGTCTCTCAAAGTCCATCCGGTATTCCATGTTTCTCTTTTAAAACCTGTGATGATTAACAGGTATTCTAAGCCTTTTTCTAAACCTCCACCGTTATTGGTGCATGGACATCCTGAGTTTGAGATCAGCCATATTCTAGATTCCAAGTGGCGGGGCAAGAAATTGTATTATCTCATTCATTGGAAGGGTTATCCAGTCACGGAACGTTCTTGGGAACCTGCTCATCAAGTAAATGCTCCTATTTTGGTCAAGACCTTCCACAAGACTCATCCTGATAGACCTGGTCCTGTCCCCCGGAGGGGTCCTTGAGGAGGGGGTGCTGTCATGATTGCTTCCGTTCATCGCCGTGTCGCCGCGGCTCCCGGAACTTCTCTGTGTGTCTGACGTCATGTTGCTTAGCAACATGACGCTTTCTCTCACACCCCTCTGATGACGGTTACGCTCCTGCCCTTTAAATCACGGCGGGAGATCTGAATCTGGGCCCGTTTGTTTGTTTCCCTGGATTGTGAGTACCATATCAATTTTGTTCTTTTGTGTACCGACTTCTGCCTGCCTGACCAAGCCTCTTGCCTAATCCCTACTTGCTGATATTTGGATATTGACTTCTGCCTGCCTGACCTTGCCTGTAGCTTTTACCCTTTTGCTGATACTTGGATGCCGACTTCTGCTTGCCTGACCTTGTCTTTTGCCTATACCTTTTGCTGATATTTGGATGCCGACTTCTGCCTGCCTGACCTTGCTTTTGCCTTTACCTTTAAACCTTTTCTTTGATAAACAAAACCTGCTTAAAGGGACATTTTACTTTTACAAGCTGCAAAAGAGAACTTTGCCTTTCTGTTTGTTATACACCTGCTTAAAAGGGACATTTACTTTTACAAGCTGCAAAAGAGAACTTTGCCTTTCTGTTTGTTATAAACCTGCTTAAAGGGACATTATACTTTTACAAGCTGTACAAGAAACTGTGCTATTCTGTTTGTTCTAAACCTGTTAAAAAGGGGACATTTACTTTTACAAGCTGCAAAAGAGAACTTTGCCTTTCTGTTTGTTATACACCTGTTTAAAAGGGACATTTACTTTTACAAGCTGCAAAAGAGAACTTTACCTTTCTGTTTGTTATACACCTGCTTAAAAGGAACTTTTACTTTTACAAGCTGCAAAAGAGAACTTTTCCTTTGTTTTACAAGCCTGCTAAAGAGGACCTTTTTCAGAAGCTTCAAGTAAGAGCATTTCCTTTTTGTTCTTTGTACTACTTAAAGGGACGTTTTATCCATTGTGGCTTTCCTGCATTCTGGAACAATATTCATTTTTGTTATCTTCTAATCTGCTTCCTGAGTGGGTCACGTCCTGGATATTTCTCAGTGTGCTAGCGTGTGCTTTCAATTCACGCTAGCAGTTGGGTTACATCCCGGATTGATTCCAGAGCGGCTGACATGCTGCATCCCTCTGAAAGATATCTCACTATTTTTGACTTTTCTGAGCCTGTCAAGTCCTTCTTTTGACCCATTTTGCCAAAGGAAAGGAAGTTGCCTAATAATTATGCACACCTGATATAGGGTGTTGATGTCATTAGACCACACCCCTTCTCATTACAGAGATGCACATCACCTAATATGCTTAATTGGTAGTAGGCTTTCGAGCCTATACAGCTTGGAGTAAGACAACATGCATAAAGAGGATGATGTGGTCAAAATACTCATTTGCCTAATAATTCTGCACTCCCTGTATACATATATATTTATGTGTTAGTATGTGTATATACATATATATTTATGTGTATATACATATATATTTATGTGTTACTATGTGTGTATATACATATATATTTGCGTTACTATGTGTATATATATATATATTTATTTATGTGTTAGTATGTGTATATATACATATATATGTATGTGTTACTATGTGTATATATACATATATATGTATGTGTTACTATGTGTATATATACATATATATGTATGTGTTACTATGTGTATATATACATATATATTTATGTGTTACTATGTGTATATATACATATATATGTATGTGTTACTATGTGTATATATACATTAGGGCTGCACAATTTTTTGCGATTTCGGTTTTAAACCGCGATTAATTGCCGCAATTTAAAAACCGTGAGAGGTCGCGATTTTTTGCTTAAAAAAAACTCAGAAGTGGCTGCCCTGCATTATTTATATGTGATTTCTTGCAAACCAGCTCCATCTAGTGGTTGTTTTTAGCACACATTTGTAAAATGTAGGGCTGCAACTAACGATTATTTTCATAATCGATTAATCGGCCGATTATTTTTTCGATTAATCGACTAATCGGATAAAAAGAGAATCAATAATAGTTTTCTATGTTTTAAATAAAATCCACATAATGAGTGTTACAAATATAAACTTCAGACTAAAACTTTACATTAACAAAACTGTTTCTTCAATTTTTAAGCAGCAGAGCACAGTTTTATAATTAAACAAAACAAAACTACAAACTGTTTGAAAAGAGGTAAAACTAGAAAGAGTTAGACTATCACTGTTTATCACATTCTGTTATTCACTCTTTCAGAAACTTTGCATTGAAATGCAAAAATCTCAATATGTCCACATGCTTCTGGCTAAGGCTGGTTCTCTGTTTGCAGCTATATTTCCTGCAGCAGAGAAAAGGCTGTTGAGGTGTATAAGTAGGGTTTTGCCAATTTCACCAAAGTGGGATATTTATCTTTGTTAGCTCTTCACCAATGCTAAGTGTTTTCTACCTTGGCAAGGGGCCTCTCAATAAAGTAACCCTTGCCTTCATTCTAACATAAAAATATCTTGAATATCTATATGCAATGGTAAATAACCAGCTATAAGGTTAGGGGAAATATCTAGTCCGCTCTAAAAATAACGGATATATACTTTTAAAGGTTGAATCTGGTACATATCACAATTTATTAAAAATATAAAAAAACAATAAAAAACAAAATCAAAAGCGCTAAGGACTGTATATCAATAACAGGACAAAGCCTTTCACATTTATTTATACAGTACATATAATCAGCAATAGCAAGCAATACGCTAATAATTGTGCAAACAGATAATAGTGCACATCAATTTAAATAACTCCCATCAATCTAGGGGCAAGGTGTAAACAACAAGCTTGGCACTATATCATGAAAAGCATAGTTCAAAATCACCAGATTTAATATAAACAATCCCAATGATGACTATTATATCTGGGTTGCACATAAGCCAGGGGTAGTTGTAAACGTATACTGTCCTGAAAAAGTGAAAAGTAGACGTCTGTAGACGTCCTTTAGGCTAAGGACATAACCATAAAACACAATACCATATGCAGGAGTTCATTGGAGTGAAGCAGCTGGTGCTGTACACAGACCAACTAATTGCAAAACAACTAATCGATTAATCGATTATGAGATTCGTTGACAACTATTTTCATAATTGATTAGTTGTTGCAGCTCTAGTAAAATTTATTTTTCATTTTCATTTTCATATAGAAGTCTAAAAGCAGAGCCCATGCAGGAGATGTGAAGAGGAGGGAAAGCCACTTTACTTATATTTCCCCCTAGGGACCTCTGCAGTCTGAAACTAACTTAGGGTATATAATCATTATGGAACCTACCACACAATCTCCTGCTCTCTGAGAAATGGCTCAAATACATAGCAGATGCAGTTAACCCCACGGCTGCCAAAAAGGCTAAAACTGCAGTCCCCTCTGCTGCTGGGTTAACTTAACTGCATCTACAATGTATTTGATATCAGCTAGGCACAGCATTTCTGAAAGGAGCAGCCCCTACCCCTACTGCTATATGCCTGTATTGGATTCCTGAACAGGAGCAGGGCTCATTTTCAGTCAAATTAAAATGTTTAAAAATATATGTGTGTGTAACTGTGTATGTGTGTGTGTGTGTGTTTATGTATGTGTGTGTGTATGTATGTGTGTATATATATATATATATATATATATATATATATATATATATATATAATTGTGTGTGTATATGGCTTACACTGCTTCATTTGTTAATCATACCACTGTCCACAGTTAGAATGACCGTCCAAGAAAACATGACAATGTTGTGTGTCATAAGACCTAATAACTGGCTAGTGGCTACTATTTAATCACATCACAGGCAGCAAATTTTATTTTAACAATTTTTAGTTTTGTATTTTTATGCTCCAAGAGTGTATTGGACATTGAGAAACATGAACATTAAGATTCTGTAGTGTTAAATAAACGTTTTAATGCAAAATGAAGGTGTTATAGTCATTTATAAGAAAATTGTGATTAAATATATATATATATATATATATATATACTAGTCCTAATGCCCGTTCACACGGGCCATTTTTTGCAGGGTACAGCAGTCCCACCCCTTGTGCTCTCTCCCTCCCCCTCTCTTTTGCTCTCTCTCTCTCTCCCCCTCTCTTTTGCGCTTTCTCTCCCCCTCTCTTTTGAGCTCTCTCTCTCCCACCCTCTCTTTTGCACTCTCTTCCCCCCCTCTTTTGTGCTCTCTCTCCCCCCCTCTTTTGTGCTCTCTCTCTCCCACCCTCTATTGCGCTCTCTCCCCCTCTCTTTTGCTCTCTCTCTCTCTCTCCCCCTCTCTTTTGCTCTCTCTCTCTCCCCCTCTCTTTTGCTCTCTCTCTCTCCCCCTCTCTTTTGCTCTCTCTCTCTCCCCCTCTCTTTTGCGCTTTCTTTCCCCCTCTCTTTCAAGCACTCTCTGCCCCCCTCTCTCTCTCCCCTTGTTTTTGCTCTCCCTCCCCCTCTCTTTTGCTGTCTCTCTCCCTCTCTTTTGCTCCCTCTCTTGTGCTCTCTTTATCTCCCCTCTTGATCTCTCTCTCCCCCTTTCTTATATTTTCCCTACCCCCTCTCTCCCCTCTTTTGAGCTGTTTTGAGCTCTCAGTCTGCACAACCTTTCACGGGCCTGCCTGGCCCCGCCCCCTTCACGCTCAGCCACGCCCCTTCACGGCCCTTCACGCTTGGTCCCGCCCCCTTCATGCTCGCCCACGCCCACACTCGGCCACGCCTGCTTCTGCACGCACTGCAGAGACTTAGGGTCTGTAAGGCCAGGTGTGTTTGTCCTCGTGCTGTCTCTAACGCGCATGACAGCTTCGGACAAACACACTTGGCCTTTTATAGTATAGGATATATATGTATATATATATTTATGTGTTACTATGTATATATATTTATGTGTTACTATGTGTATATGCATATATATTTATGTGTTACTATGTGTATATGCATATATATTTATGTGTTACTATGTGTATATACATATATATTTATGTGTTACTATGTGTATATACATATATATTTATGTGTTATTGTGTGTATATACATATATATTTATGTGTTACTATGTGTATATACATATATATTTATATGTTAATATGTGTATATACAGTACATATATATTTATGTGTTAGTATGTGTATATACATATATATTTGTGTTACTATGTGTATATACATATATATTTGTGTTACTATGTGTATATGCATATATATTTATGTGTTACTATGTGTATATGCATATATATTTGTGTTACTATGTGTATATGCATATATATTTGTGTTACTATGTGTATATGCATATATATTTATGTGTTATTATGTGTATATGCATATATATTTGTGTTACTATGTGTATATACAGTACATATATATTTATGTGTTAGTATGTGCATATACATATATATTTGTGTTACTATGTGTTTATGCATATATATTTATGTGTTACTATGTGTATATACATATATATTTATGTGTTACTATGTGTATATACATATATATTTGTGTTACTATGTGTATATACATATATATTTATGTGTTAGTATGTGTATATACATATATATTTATGTGTTACTATGTGTATATACATATATATTTATGTGTTACTATGTGTATATACATATATATTTGTGTTACTATGTGTATATACATATATATTTATGTGTTACTATGTGTATATACATATATATATATTTTAAATTTGCTGCACATCGCTGCGTGAATTACCCCCTGCGCTGAGGTTCTGTGCCGTGTATGACGGCATCAGAATGAGGCTCCCATTGGAGCCTATGGAAGTGCACTCTCATGAGCGCAAAGCTTCTATGCAATGCGAACGCAGGGTTGCTTTTGCATACCGAGTCACCACAAATACCAGTGCACAATTGCGTGCGCTGGTATTAGGAGTGGAGTGCAAATATTGCGCTTGCGAAAGCGCAATTTTGAACTCCACTAGTAATCTGGCCCTAGATCAGCAGCAGTTTCCACTTTGAAACATCGGTGCTCTGTGAACAGCCCTTCTACTATGTGTTTAACCCCTTTGTGGTGGTTAAACACAGATGTACATGCTTGCTAGTGTTAGAATTGCATAAGATAACAAATGAGACCATCATTTTTCAACCATAATGGCCTTTAAATTTAGGAGGGGGAGCTATATTTGTGAGATGTGATTTTGTGGTGTTTGTCAGTGTGAGGCACATATACATGCACTAAACATGATCTTTGTTAAAGGGACATGAAATCCAAAATTTTTCTTTCCTGATTCAGATAGAACATACAAATTTCAACAACTTTCCAATTTACTTCTATTATCAAATTTGCTTCATTCTCTAGGTATCCTTTGTTGAAGGAGCAGCAGTGCACTACTGGGAGCTAGCTGAACACTTTGAGTAAGCCAATAGCGAGAGGCATATATGTAAAGCTACCAATTAGCAGCTGCTTCCCAGTAGAGTTCCTGAACCTACATTAGCGTTGGCACCTCGGCCATGTTTTCCTGGACACTTATGCGTTACACATGCTGCAGGGTGTGCAGAGAGGAACATGAATAGTGCTGTCCTGGGTCACTATTTTGTGCTGTCCAGCAGCACTATTCATGTTCCTCCCTGCACACCCTGCAGCATGCGTAACTCATAAGTGTGCAGGAAAACATGGCCGAGGTGGCAACGCTAACCTACATAGGTATTCTTTTTAACAAAGGGTAGCAAGAGAATGACGCAAATTAGATAATAGAAGTAAGTTAAAACGTTGTTTAAAATCGCATGCTCTATCTGAATCATAAAGAAAAAATGGGTTTCATATCCCTTTAACACGGGAACTTATAGTCTTATGCTATTTAAATACAGTCACTGTAGTGGTGCAAAACACATAATTCCTTATCTTGTAGCTTGCGCTTGTACTGTCACTACCGCCTGAGGGGGAGGTGGCAAATCAAACAGCAGGGATCTACTGAAACATTAAAGGGATAGGAATGTCAAAACTAAACTTGCAGGTTTCAGATAGTGTATGTTTAAGGCACTTTTAAATTAATTTCTATTTTCAAATGTGCTTTGTTCTCTTGTTAGCCCTTGTTGAAAAAGAATACACACATATCCTACACTAGTGGGAGCTGCTGCTGATTGGTGCCTGCACACATTTGTCTCTTGTGATTGGCTGACTAGATATGCTCAGCTAACTGACAGTAGTGCAATGCTGTTCCTTCAGCAAATGATAACAAGAGAATGAAGCAAATGTGATAATAGAAGTAAATTGTAAAGTTGTTTAAAATTGTATGTTCTATCCGAATCATTAAAGAAAATGTTGGGCTGTCCCTTTAAAGAGATATCTAGATAGGTAGAGTGCACATGCTTGAAGTACTGCATGACAGGACATAGTGCTGCCATCTAGTGCTCTTGCTAATGTATAACATTGTTATATATGCTGGGGTGGGGTTTTATGTGCTGGCGAGGGGTTATATTTGCTGGGAAGTGGTCTAACATACTGTAGAGGGGTTATATATGCTGAGGTGGGGTTATGTATGCTGGGGAGAGGTTACACATACTGAGAAGAGAGAGGTTATATATACTGGGGTGGGGTTATAGATGCTAGGGAGGGGAGGATATACATACTGAGGAGGGGTTATAAATGCTGAGGAGGGGTTATATATGCTGGGGAGAGGTCACACATACTGAGGAGGTATTATATATGCTGGGGAGAGGTCACACATACTGAGGAGGGGTTATATATGCTGGGGAGAGGTCACACATACTGAGGAGGGGTTATATATGCTGGGGAGAGGTCACACATACTGAGGAGGGGGTATATATGCTGGGGAGAGGTCACACATACTGAGAAGGGGTTATATATGCTGGGGAGAGGTCACACATACTGAGGAGGGGTTATATATGCTGGGGAGAGGTCACACATACTGAGAAGGGGTTATATATGCTGGGGAGAGGTCACACATACTGAGGAGGGGTTATATATGCTGGGGAGAGGTCACACATACTGAGAAGGGGTTATATATGCTGGGGAGAGGTCACACATACTGAGGAGGGGTTATATATGCTGGGGAGAGGTCACACATACTGAGAAGGGGTTATATATGCTGGGGAGAGGTCACACATACTGAGGAGGGGTTATATATGCTGGGGAGAGGTCACACATACTGAGGAGGGGTTATATATGCTGGGGAGAGGTCACACATACTGAGGAGGGGTTATATATGCTGGGGAGAGGTCACACATACTGAGGAGGGGTTATATATGCTGGGGAGAGGTCACACATACTGAGGAGGGGTTATATATGCTGGGGAGAGGTCACACATACTGAGAAGGGGTTATATATGCTGGGGAGAGGTCACACATACTGAGGAGGGGTTATATATGCTGGGGAGAGGTCACACATACTGAGAAGGGGTTATATATGCTGGGGAGAGGTCACACATACTGAGGAGGGGTTATATATGCTGGGGAGAGGTCACACATACTGAGAAGGGGTTATATATGCTGGGGAGAGGTCACACATACTGAGGAGGGGTTATATATGCTGGGGAGAGGTCACACATACTGAGAAGGGGTTATATATGCTGGGGAGAGGTCACACATACTGAGGAGGGGTTATATATGCTGGGGAGAGGTCACACATACTGAGGAGGGGTTATATATGCTGGGGAGAGGTCACACATACTGAGGAGGGGTTATATATGCTGGGGAGAGGTCACACATACTGAGAAGAGGTTATATATACTTGGGTGGGGTTATAAATGCTAGGGAGGGGATATACATACCGAGGAGGGGTTATAGATGCTAAGATGGGGATATACATACTGAGGAGGGGTTATATATGCTGGGGAGAGGTCACACATACTGAGAAGGGGTTATATATGCTGAGGTGGGGGATATATATGCTGAGGTGGGGGATATACATACTGAGGAGTGGTTATATATGCTAAGGTGGGGGATATACATACTGAGGAGGGGTTATATATGCTGGGGAGAGGGCACACATACTGTGGAGGGGCTATATATGCTGAGGTGGGGATATACATACTGAGGAGGGGTTATATATGCTGAGGTGGTGATATACATACTGAGGAGGGGTTATAAATGCTGAGGTGGGGATATACATACTGAGGAGGGTTTATACAGGTAGCCCTCAGTTTACGCCGGAGTTAGGTTCCAGAAGGAATGGTTGTAAATCGAAACCGTTGTAAATTGAAACCCAGTTTATAATGTAAGTCAAGGGGAAGTGAGGGAGTTAGGTTCCAGGCCCATCTCAAAATTGTCATAAGTAACACCTAATACATTCTTTTTAAAGCTTTGAAATGAAGACTTTAAATGATAAACAGCATTATAAACCTAATAAAATGATCACACAACACAGAATATATAATTAAACTAAGTTAAATGAACAAAAACATTTGCTAAACAGCATTATAAACCTAATATAATAATCACACAACACAGACTTCACTTGCATTTTTCTGCAAACAGTTCTTTCTATGCATTCCAATCTGGACTGATTTATAGACAGGAAGAACTTGTTCCTTTGAAATCTGCTTGATAGCTCAGGTCTGGTTAAACTGATTAATTTCAGCTTGCTTGGCTTTGCTGCAACACAAGCGAACAGCTCCACCTACTGGCTATTTTAATCAATGCACTGCTTCTCAATGCTTTTCAATATCAGTCACATGACTGGAAAAAAGGTTGTTATTCTGAAACGGTGCAAATTGAACCGTTGTAAACCGAGGGCCACCTGTATATACTGAGGTGGGGATATACATACTGTGGAGGGGTTATATATGCTGAGGTGAGGATATACATACTGAGGAGGGGTTATATATGCTGAGGTGAGGATATACATACTGTGGAGGGGCTATATATGCTGAGGTGGGAATATACATACTGAGGAGGGGTTATATATGCTGAGGTGGGGATATACATACTGAGGAGGGGTTATAGATGCTGAGGTGGGGATATACATACTGAGGAGGGGTCATATATGCTGGGGAGAGGTCACACATACTGTGGAGGGGCTATATATGCTGAGGTGGGGATATACATACTGAGGAGGGGTTATATATGCTGAGGTGGGGATATACATACTGAGGAGGGGTTATAGATGCTGAGGTGGGGATATACATACTGAGGAGGGGTTCATATATGCTGGGGAGAGGTCACACATACTGTGGAGGGGCTATATATGCTGAGGTGGGGATATACATACTGAGGAGGGGTTATAGATGCTGAGGTGGGGATATACATACTGAGGAGGGGTTATATATGCTGGGGAGAGGTCACACAAATACTGTGGAGGGGTTATATATGCTGAGGTGGGGATATACATACTGAGGAGGGGTTATATATGCTGAGGTGGGGATATACATACTGAGGAGGGGTTATATATGCTGAGGTGGGGATATACATACTGAGGAGGGGTCATATATGCTGGGGAGAGGTCACACATACTGTGGAGGGGCTATATATGCTGAGGTGGGGATATACATACTGAGGAGGGGTTATAGTTGCTGATGTGGGGATATACATACTGAGGAGGGGTTATATATGCTGGGGAGAGGTCACACAAATACTGTGGAGGGGTTATATATGCTGAGGTGGGGATATACATACTGAGGAGGGGTTATATATGCTGAGGTGGGGATATACATACTGAGGAGGGGTTATATATGCTGAGGTGGGGATATACATACTGAGGAGGGGTTATATATGCTTGGGAGAGGTTACACATACTGAGAAGACGTTATATATACTGGGGTGGGGTTATACATGCTAGGGAGGGGATATACATACTGAAGAGGGGTTATAGATGCTAAGGTGGGGATATACATACTGAGGAGGGGTTATATATGCTGGGGAGAGGTCACACATACTGTGGAGGGGTTATATATGCTGAGGTGGGGATATACATACTGAGGAGGGGTTATATATGCTGGGGAGAGGTCACACATACTGTGGAGGGGTTATATATGCTGAGGTGTGGATATACATACTGAGGAGGGGTTATATATGCTGGGGAGAGGTTACACATACTGTGGAGGGGTTATATATGCTGAGGTGGGGATATACATACTGTGGAGGGGTTATATATGCTGAGGTGGGGATATACATACTGAGGAGGGGTTATATATGCTGGGGAGAGGTCACACATACTGTGGAGGGGTTATATATGCTGAGGTGCGGATATACATACTGAGGAGGGGTTATATATGCTGAGGTGGGGATATATATGCTGAGGAGTGGTTATATATGCTGAGGTGGGGATATACTGTACATACTGAGGAGCGGTTATATATGCTGAGGTGGGGATATACATACTGAGGAGGGGTTATATATGCTGAGGTGGGGATATACATACTGAGGAGGGGTTATATATATATATATATATATATATATATATACTGAGGTGGGGATATATATGCTGGGGAGAGGTCACACATACTGTGGAGGGGTTATATATGCTGAGGTGGGGATATACATACTGAGGAGGGGTTATATATGCTGAGGTGGGGATATACATATTTTAGAGGGGTTATATATGCTGAGGTGGGGATATACATACTGAGGAGGGGTTATATATGCTGAGGTGGGGATATACATACTGAGGAGGGGTTATATATGCTGAGGTGGGGATATACATACTGAGGAGGGGTCATATATGCTGGGGAGAGGTCACACATACTGTGGAGGGGCTATATATGCTGAGGTGGGGATATACATACTGAGGAGGGGTTATAGATGCTGAGGTGGGGATATACATACTGAGGAGGGGTTATATATGCTGGGGAGAGGTCACACAAATACTGTGGAGGGGTTATATATGCTGAGGTGGGGATATACATACTGAGGAGGGGTTATATATGCTGAGGTGGGGATATACATACTGAGGAGGGGTTATATATGCTGAGGTGGGGATATACATACTGAGGAGGGGTTATATATGCTTGGGAGAGGTTACACATACTGAGAAGACGTTATATATACTGGGGTGGGGTTATACATGCTAGGGAGGGGATATACATACTGAAGAGGGGTTATAGATGCTAAGGTGGGGATATACATACTGAAGAGGGGTTATATATGCTGGGGAGAGGTCACACATACTGTGGAGGGGTTATATATGCTGAGGTGGGGATATACATACTGAGGAGGGGTTATATATGCTGGGGAGAGGTTACACATACTGTGGAGGGGTTATATATGCTGAGGTGGGGATATACATACTGTGGAGGGGTTATATATGCTGAGGTGGGGATATACATACTGAGGAGGGGTTATATATGCTGGGGAGAGGTCACACATACTGTGGAGGGGTTATATATGCTGAGGTGGGGATATACATACTGAGGAGGGGTTATATATGCTGAGGTGGGGATATATATGCTGAGGAGTGGTTATATATGCTGAGGTGGGGATATACTGTACATACTGAGGAGCGGTTATATATGCTGAGGTGGGGATATACATACTGAGGAGGGGTTATATATATATATATACTGAGGTGGGGATATATATGCTGGGGAGAGGTCACACATACTGTGGAGGGGTTATATATGCTGAGGTGGGGATATACATACTGAGGAGGGGTTATATATGCTGAGGTGGGGATATACATATTTTGGAGGGGTTATATATGCTGAGGTGGGGATATACATACTGTGGAGGGGTTATATATGCTGAGGTGGGGATATACATACTGAGGAGGGTTTATATATGCTGAGGTGGGGATATACATACTGAGGAGGGGTCATATATGCTGGGGAGAGGTCACACATACTGTGGAGGGGCTATATATGCTGAGGTGGGGATATACATACTGAGGAGGGGTTATAGATGCTGAGGTGGGGATATACATACTGAGGAGGGGTTATATATGCTGGGGAGAGGTCACACAAATACTGTGGAGGGGTTATATATGCTGAGGTGGGGATATACATACTGAGGAGGGGTTATATATGCTGAGGTGGGGATATACATACTGAGGAGGGGTTATATATGCTTGGGAGAGGTTACACATACTGAGAAGACGTTATATATACTGGGGTGGGGTTATACATGCTAGGGAGGGGATATACATACTGAAGAGGGGTTATAGATGCTAAGGTGGGGATATACATACTGAGGAGGGGTTATATATGCTGGGGAGAGGTCACACATACTGTGGAGGGGTTATATATGCTGAGGTGGGGATATACATACTGAGGAGGGGTTATATATGCTGGGGAGAGGCCACACATACTGTGGAGGGGTTATATATGCTGAGGTGGGGATATACATACTGAGGAGGGGTTATATATGCTGGGGAGAGGTTACACATACTGTGGAGGGGTTATATATGCTGAGGTGGGGATATACATACTGTGGAGGGGTTATATATGCTGAGGTGGGGATATACATACTGAGGAGGGGTTATATATGCTGGGGAGAGGTCACACATACTGTGGAGGGGTTATATATGCTGAGGTGGGGATATACATACTGAGGAGGGGATATATATGCTGAGGTGGGGATATATATGCTGAGGAGTGGTTATATATGCTGAGGTGGGGATATACTGTACATACTGAGGAGCGGTTATATATGCTGAGGTGGGGATATACATACTGAGGAGGGGTTATATATGCTGAGGTGGGGATATACATACTGAGGAGGGGTTATATATATATATATACTGAGGTGGGGATATATATGCTGGGGAGAGGTCACACATACTGTGGAGGGGTTATATATGCTGAGGTGGGGATATACATACTGAGGAGGGGTTATATATGCTGAGGTGGGGGATATATATGCTGAGGTGGGGGATATACATACTGAGGAGTGGTTATATATGCTAAGGTGGGGGATATACATACTGAGGAGGGGTTATATATGCTGGGGAGAGGGCACACATACTGTGGAGGGGCTATATATGCTGAGGTGGGGATATACATACTGAGGAGGGGTTATATATGCTGAGGTGGTGATATACATACTGAGGAGGGGTTATAAATGCTGAGGTGGGGATATACATACTGAGGAGGGTTTATACAGGTAGCCCTCAGTTTACGCCGGAGTTAGGTTCCAGAAGGAATGGTTGTAAATCGAAACCGTTGTAAATTGAAACCCAGTTTATAATGTAAGTCAAGGGGAAGTGAGGGAGTTAGGTTCCAGGCCCATCTCAAAATTGTCATAAGTAACACCTAATACATTCTTTTTAAAGCTTTGAAATGAAGACTTTAAATGATAAACAGCATTATAAACCTAATAAAATGATCACACAACACAGAATATATAATTAAACTAAGTTAAATGAACAAAAACATTTGCTAAACAGCATTATAAACCTAATATAATAATCACACAACACAGACTTCACTTGCATTTTTCTGCAAACAGTTCTTTCTATGCATTCCAATCTGGACTGATTTATAGACAGGAAGAACTTGTTCCTTTGAAATCTGCTTGATAGCTCAGGTCTGGTTAAACTGATTAATTTCAGCTTGCTTGGCTTTGCTGCAACACAAGCGAACAGCTCCACCTACTGGCTATTTTAATCAATGCACTGCTTCTCAATGCTTTTCAATATCAGTCACATGACTGGAAAAAAGGTTGTTATTCTGAAACGGTGCAAATTGAACCGTTGTAAACCGAGGGCCACCTGTATATACTGAGGTGGGGATATACATACTGTGGAGGGGTTATATATGCTGAGGTGAGGATATACATACTGAGGAGGGGTTATATATGCTGAGGTGAGGATATACATACTGTGGAGGGGCTATATATGCTGAGGTGGGAATATACATACTGAGGAGGGGTTATATATGCTGAGGTGGGGATATACATACTGAGGAGGGGTTATAGATGCTGAGGTGGGGATATACATACTGAGGAGGGGTCATATATGCTGGGGAGAGGTCACACATACTGTGGAGGGGCTATATATGCTGAGGTGGGGATATACATACTGAGGAGGGGTTATATATGCTGAGGTGGGGATATACATACTGAGGAGGGGTTATAGATGCTGAGGTGGGGATATACATACTGAGGAGGGGTTCATATATGCTGGGGAGAGGTCACACATACTGTGGAGGGGCTATATATGCTGAGGTGGGGATATACATACTGAGGAGGGGTTATAGATGCTGAGGTGGGGATATACATACTGAGGAGGGGTTATATATGCCGGGGAGAGGTCACACAAATACTGTGGAGGGGTTATATATGCTGAGGTGGGGATATACATACTGAGGAGGGGTTATATATGCTGAGGTGGGGATATACATACTGAGGAGGGGTTATATATGCTGAGGTGGGGATATACATACTGAGGAGGGGTCATATATGCTGGGGAGAGGTCACACATACTGTGGAGGGGCTATATATGCTGAGGTGGGGATATACATACTGAGGAGGGGTTATAGTTGCTGATGTGGGGATATACATACTGAGGAGGGGTTATATATGCTGGGGAGAGGTCACACAAATACTGTGGAGGGGTTATATATGCTGAGGTGGGGATATACATACTGAGGAGGGGTTATATATGCTGAGGTGGGGATATACATACTGAGGAGGGGTTATATATGCTGAGGTGGGGATATACATACTGAGGAGGGGTTATATATGCTTGGGAGAGGTTACACATACTGAGAAGACGTTATATATACTGGGGTGGGGTTATACATGCTAGGGAGGGGATATACATACTGAAGAGGGGTTATAGATGCTAAGGTGGGGATATACATACTGAGGAGGGGTTATATATGCTGGGGAGAGGTCACACATACTGTGGAGGGGTTATATATGCTGAGGTGGGGATATACATACTGAGGAGGGGTTATATATGCTGGGGAGAGGTCACACATACTGTGGAGGGGTTATATATGCTGAGGTGTGGATATACATACTGAGGAGGGGTTATATATGCTGGGGAGAGGTTACACATACTGTGGAGGGGTTATATATGCTGAGGTGGGGATATACATACTGTGGAGGGGTTATATATGCTGAGGTGGGGATATACATACTGAGGAGGGGTTATATATGCTGGGGAGAGGTCACACATACTGTGGAGGGGTTATATATGCTGAGGTGCGGATATACATACTGAGGAGGGGTTATATATGCTGAGGTGGGGATATATATGCTGAGGAGTGGTTATATATGCTGAGGTGGGGATATACTGTACATACTGAGGAGCGGTTATATATGCTGAGGTGGGGATATACATACTGAGGAGGGGTTATATATGCTGAGGTGGGGATATACATACTGAGGAGGGGTTATATATATATATATATATATACTGAGGTGGGGATATATATGCTGGGGAGAGGTCACACATACTGTGGAGGGGTTATATATGCTGAGGTGGGGATATACATACTGAGGAGGGGTTATATATGCTGAGGTGGGGATATACATATTTTAGAGGGGTTATATATGCTGAGGTGGGGATATACATACTGAGGAGGGGTTATATATGCTGAGGTGGGGATATACATACTGAGGAGGGGTTATATATGCTGAGGTGGGGATATACATACTGAGGAGGGGTCATATATGCTGGGGAGAGGTCACACATACTGTGGAGGGGCTATATATGCTGAGGTGGGGATATACATACTGAGGAGGGGTTATATATGCTGAGGTGGGGATATACATACTGAGGAGGGGTTATATATGCTGGGGAGAGGTCACACAAATACTGTGGAGGGGTTATATATGCTGAGGTGGGGATATACATACTGAGGAGGGGTTATATATGCTGAGGTGGGGATATACATACTGAGGAGGGGTTATATATGCTGAGGTGGGGATATACATACTGAGGAGGGGTTATATATGCTTGGGAGAGGTTACACATACTGAGAAGACGTTATATATACTGGGGTGGGGTTATACATGCTAGGGAGGGGATATACATACTGAAGAGGGGTTATAGATGCTAAGGTGGGGATATACATACTGAAGAGGGGTTATATATGCTGGGGAGAGGTCACACATACTGTGGAGGGGTTATATATGCTGAGGTGGGGATATACATACTGAGGAGGGGTTATATATGCTGGGGAGAGGTTACACATACTGTGGAGGGGTTATATATGCTGAGGTGGGGATATACATACTGTGGAGGGGTTATATATGCTGAGGTGGGGATATACATACTGAGGAGGGGTTATATATGCTGGGGAGAGGTCACACATACTGTGGAGGGGTTATATATGCTGAGGTGGGGATATACATACTGAGGAGGGGTTATATATGCTGAGGTGGGGATATATATGCTGAGGAGTGGTTATATATGCTGAGGTGGGGATATACTGTACATACTGAGGAGCGGTTATATATGCTGAGGTGGGGATATACATACTGAGGAGGGGTTATATATATATATATACTGAGGTGGGGATATATATGCTGGGGAGAGGTCACACATACTGTGGAGGGGTTATATATGCTGAGGTGGGGATATACATACTGAGGAGGGGTTATATATGCTGAGGTGGGGATATACATATTTTGGAGGGGTTATATATGCTGAGGTGGGGATATACATACTGTGGAGGGGTTATATATGCTGAGGTGGGGATATACATACTGAGGAGGGTTTATATATGCTGAGGTGGGGAGATACATACTGAGGAGGGGTCATATATGCTGGGGAGAGGTCACACATACTGTGGAGGGGCTATATATGCTGAGGTGGGGATATACATACTGAGGAGGGGTTATAGATGCTGAGGTGGGGATATACATACTGAGGAGGGGTTATATATGCTGGGGAGAGGTCACACAAATACTGTGGAGGGGTTATATATGCTGAGGTGGGGATATACATACTGAGGAGGGGTTATATATGCTGAGGTGGGGATATACATACTGAGGAGGGGTTATATATGCTTGGGAGAGGTTACACATACTGAGAAGACGTTATATATACTGGGGTGGGGTTATACATGCTAGGGAGGGGATATACATACTGAAGAGGGGTTATAGATGCTAAGGTGGGGATATACATACTGAGGAGGGGTTATATATGCTGGGGAGAGGTCACACATACTGTGGAGGGGTTATATATGCTGAGGTGGGGGTATACATACTGAGGAGGGGTTATATATGCTGGGGAGAGGCCACACATACTGTGGAGGGGTTATATATGCTGAGGTGGGGATATACATACTGAGGAGGGGTTATATATGCTGGGGAGAGGTTACACATACTGTGGAGGGGTTATATATGCTGAGGTGGGGATATACATACTGTGGAGGGGTTATATATGCTGAGGTGGGGATATACATACTGAGGAGGGGTTATATATGCTGGGGAGAGGTCACACATACTGTGGAGGGGTTATATATGCTGAGGTGGGGATATACATACTGAGGAGGGGATATATATGCTGAGGTGGGGATATATATGCTGAGGAGTGGTTATATATGCTGAGGTGGGGATATACTGTACATACTGAGGAGCGGTTATATATGCTGAGGTGGGGATATACATACTGAGGAGGGGTTATATATGCTGAGGTGGGGATATACATACTGAGGAGGGGTTATATATATATATATATATATATACTGAGGTGGGGATATATATGCTGGGGAGAGGTCACACATACTGTGGAGGGGTTATATATGCTGAGGTGGGGATATACATACTGAGGAGGGGTTATATATGCTGAGGTGGGGATATACATATTTTGGAGGGGTTATATATGCTGAGGTGGGGATATACATACTGAGGAGGGGTTATATATGCTGAGGTGGGGATATACATACTGTGGAGGGGTTATATATGCTGAGGTGGGGATATACATACTGAGGAGGGGTTATATATGCTGGGGAGAGGTCACACAAATACTGTGGAGGGGCTATATATGCTGAGGTGGGGATATACATACTGAGGAGGGGTTATAGATGCTGAGGTGGGGATATACATACTGAGGAGGGGTTATATATGCTGGGGAGAGGTCACACAAATACTGTGGAGGGGTTATATATGCTGAGGTGGGGATATACATACTGAGGAGGGGTTATATATGCTGAGGTGGGGATATACATACTGAGGAGGGGTTATATATGCTTGGGAGAGGTTACACATACTGAGAAGACGTTATATATACTGGGGTGGGGTTATACATGCTAGGGAGGGGATATACATACTGAAGAGGGGTTATAGATGCTAAGGTGGGGATATACATACTGAGGAGGGGTTATATATGCTGGGGAGAGGTCACACATACTGTGGAGGGGTTATATATGCTGAGTTGGGGATATACATACTGAGGAGGGGTTATATATGCTGGGGAGAGGCCACACATACTGTGGAGGGGTTATATATGCTGAGGTGGGGATATACATACTGAGGAGGGGTTATATATGCTGGGGAGAGGTTACACATTCTGTGGAGGGGTTATATATGCTGAGGTGGGGATATACATACTGTGGAGGGGTTATATATGCTGAGGTGGGGATATACATACTGAGGAGGGGTTATATATGCTGGGGAGAGGTCACACATACTGTGGAGGGGTTATATATGCTGAGGTGGGGATATACATACTGAGGAGGGGATATATATGCTGAGGTGGGGATATATATGCTGAGGAGTGGTTATATATGCTGAGGTGGGGATATACTGTACATACTGAGGAGCGGTTATATATGCTGAGGTGGGGATATACATACTGAGGAGGGGTTATATATGCTGAGGTGGGGATATACATACTGAGGAGGGGTTATATATATATATACTGAGGTGGGGATATATATGCTGGGGAGAGGTCACACATACTGTGGAGGGGTTATATATGCTGAGGTGGGGATATACATACTGAGGAGGGGTTATATATGCTGAGGTGGGGATATACATACTGTGGAGGGGTTATATATGCTGAGGTGGGGATACACATACTGAGGAGGGGTTATATATGCTGGGGAGAGGTCACACAAATACTGTGGAGGGGCTATATATGCTGAGGTGGGGATATACATACTGAGGAGGGGTTATAGATGCTGAGGTGGGGATATACATACTGAGGAGGGGTTATATATGCTGGGGAGAGGTCACACAAATACTGTGGAGGGGTTATATATGCTGAGGTGGGGATATACATACTAAGGAGGGGTTATATATGCTGAGGTGGGGATATACATACTGAGGAGGGGTTATATATGCTTGGGAGAGGTTACACATACTGAGAAGACGTTATATATACTGGGGTGGGGTTATACATGCTAGGGAGGGGATATACATACTGAAGAGGGGTTATAGATGCTAAGGTGGGGATATACATACTGAGGAGGGGTTATATATGCTGGGGAGAGGTCACACATACTGTGGAGGGGTTATATATGCTGAGGTGGGGATATACATACTGAGGAGGGGTTATATATGCTGGGGAGAGGCCACACATACTGTGGAGGGGTTATATATGCTGAGGTGGGGATATACATACTGAGGAGGGGTTATATATGCTGGGGAGAGGTTACACATACTGTGGAGGGGTTATATATGCTGAGGTGGGGATATACATACTGTGGAGGGGTTATATATGCTGAGGTGGGGATATACATACTGAGGAGGGGTTATATATGCTGGGGAGAGGTCACACATACTGTGGAGGGGTTATATATGCTGAGGTGGGGATATACATACTGAGGAGGGGATATATATGCTGAGGTGGGGATATATATGCTGAGGAGTGGTTATATATGCTGAGGTGGGGATATACTGTACATACTGAGGAGCGGTTATATATGCTGAGGTGGGGATATACATACTGAGGAGGGGTTATATATGCTGAGGTGGGGATATACATACTGAGGAGGGGTTATATATATATATACTGAGGTGGGGATATATATGCTGGGGAGAGGTCACACATACTGTGGAGGGGTTATATATGCTGAGGTGGGGATATACATACTGAGGAGGGGTTATATATACTGAGGTGGGGATATACATATTTTGGAGGGGTTATATATGCTGAGGTGGGGATATACATACTGAGGAGGGGTTATATATGCTGAGGTGGGGATATACATACTGTGGAGGGGTTATATATGCTGAGGTGGGGATATACATACTGAGGAGGGGTTATATATGCTGGGGAGAGGTTATATATATATATATATACTGGGGTGGGGTTATAAAAGTGAGATATTTAATAGCATTTATACTTTTTAGTGGCTTAGAATAAAATGTGCCCTAAGAAAATAATATGAAAAACACCTGGTATTTCCAAATGTCTATACTTCAAGTGACACAAGCTTGCAATTAAAAATATTGCAGAAATATACACATTTTCTTATTGCTCACCTACAGCTATATATTTAACAAAATTCTGGGCATAACTACAACTCACTGCTTCAGGATTGTCAGTTCATTGCAGCTCCAGAGCTGAAAAACCTGTTTGCAGGTTTAAGCACATAGTTATATGCAAGCAACAGAGCAGTAAGAGAGTGCTATAAAGCATTTTCTTATTGTGCTTTGTATTATTGATTGCTCTCAGTAGAAGGTACAACTAGTGTAACCAGCTGTCTATGTAGCAAATCTCAGATTCCTTCTGTTTTTAAATGAAAAGCGCTACATATATTTACTGTAACCAACATTAGACAAAGATAGGTAGCAAGCAATGCTTCCTAGAGATATACAGACCATTAACAGTAAAATGTTACTTAGCATCCGCAACTATACTAATGTAATTGTCAGGTTCACATGAGTAAAAGTGTACGTACCGTAGTGGTACTGATCCATGAACATGCTGAGCTCCAGAATAAAACCCCTTGTGAAGGAGGCTCCTACATTCCTCGTTACTGTTTCTTTGTCGTGCACAGAATTCTCTGTACTTGGTACAAAGTATCAGCAATTCTGTTCTTATCTCAACACCTGACTCAGGACTAACCTAAACAGGAAAGTGTGGTAACTTAATCCTTTTGTGCTGCATAAGATATGGTAGTGCCACGTAAGGTCATTTGTTCCTCTTCAGTCTTAGCTATAGTGAAGCTGGTGGGTCTAGAACAGCTGGCAACATTATCAAGTCAAAGTATTATTATTGGATAACAAACCTGTCTGGGTTCCTCAGTTTGCTACTGTGTTGGTGACTTTTATAGGATAACATGAGGAAGCTCAGCCAGGTCCTTATAAAAGGATGTCTGAAGGAGTTTGTTGCTTGTACTTGTGAAATTGTTTAGTGGGGCTTACCCAATTTACCCAAATCTGGTTATCTTTCTCACATATGAATATATTGTTGCTCTGTTAATTTTTCCCATGCAGTTGTGTGTGTAAGAGGCATTGGCAACTCGTGTGGCAGTGCCAGTCTGTTGGGTGGATAGGAGGCACTGTGTGCCCAGGAGGAGAGGACATCTGTGAAATCATGCGACATAACATGAATGGATCTCAGAGATAGATGAGTGGATTGGCAGCTGGTTAAAAACCTGCAAAAAGTGTCACGGTCATAGGGGCAGTCTTGTGTATAGAGCTTCAGAATACTAATAAAGAAACTTTGCAGTATACAAGCAGTTAAGAAAGTCAGCTTTTTAATAATATTGTCGTTTTGTACACACTCCTTGTGCCAATCTATGTTTATATTCATCTGCTGATTGGTTTGTATGCATTAGTTTACCAAATAGTGACCTTCAAGATTGGCACAGCTCCCCTTATTGCCAAAAAACATTGTCAGAGCAGAAAGAGGCAAGTTTTCTTCCAGGATAACCTTGTATGTGGTTTGATTCATGCGTCCTTCACAAAGATAAATCTGCCCAATTCCAGGTCCTCTTCTCTGATGAGTCCAATTTTCAGCTTTGCCCAACACCTGGTCATCTAATGGTTATACGGAGACCAGGAGAAGCCTGCAAGCCCCAGTGTCTCGCACCCACTGTGAAATTTGGTGGAGGATTGATGATAATCTTGGGGTGCTTCAACAAGGCTGGAATCAGGCAGAACAAAGCCAAACCATCAAATAAAGCCGAGTTGCTTGAATTTTTGTGCCAAGACTTTTTGTGAAAGACTGGTGGAGAACGTGCCAAGACGCATGAAAGCTGTGATTGATAATCAGGTTATTCCACCACATATTGATTTCTGAACTGTTTCTAAGTTAAAACATTAGTATTGTGGTGTTTAAAAATGAATATGAACTTGTTTTCTTTGCATTATTCGAGGTCTGAAAACATTGCATCTATTTTGTTATTTTGACCAGTTGTCATTTTCTGCAAATAAATGACCTTGATGACAATATTTTTATTTGGGAGTAATATTGTCAATAGTTTATAGAATAAAACAAAAATGTTCATTTTACTCAAAGACAAACTTATAAATAGTAAACCAGAGAAACTGATAATTTTGCACTTTTTTCCAGAGCTGTATTTGCATATCAATAACAAATATTTCTCTTGTAAGGTGTATCCAGTCCACGGATCATCCATTACTTGTGGGATATTCTCATTCCCAACAGGAAGTTGCAAGAGGACACCCACAGCAGAGCTGTAATATAGCTCCTCCCCTAACTGTCATACCCAGTCATTCTCTTGCAACTCTCAACAAGCTAGGATGTTGTAGGAGAGAGTGGTTAAATATAGTTAGTTTATTTTCTTCAATCAAAAGTTTGTTATTTTTAAATAGTACCGGAGTTGTGCTATTTTATCTCAGGCAGTAAATAGAAGAAGAATCTGCCTGAGGTTTCTATGATCTTAGCAGGTTGTAACTAAGATCCATTGCTGTTCTCATATGTCTGAGGGGATTACACAGATGAGGTAACTTCAGCGAGAGAATGGCGTGCAGTTTATTCTGCTATCAGGTATGTGCAGTTATAATTTTTTCTAGAGATGGAAAACACTAGAAAATGCTGCTGATACCGGATTAATGTAAGTTAAGCCTGAATACAGTGATTTAATAACGACTGGTATCATGCTTACTCCCAGGGGTACTACCCTTATGATATTGCAATATAAACGTTTGCTGGCATGTTTAATCGTTTTTATATATGCATTGGTGATAAAACTTTATTGGGGCCTAGTTTTTTCCACATGTCTGGCTTAAATTTTGACTAGAAACAGTTTTACTGAAGCTTTCCACTATTATAGTATAAAAGTTACAGTTGGTGCAGTTAAAATTACAAACTGTGACATCCAGCTTTCCTCAGGAGTCCCCTGTATGCTATAGGACATCTCTAAAGGGCTCAAAGGCTTTCCAAAGTCGTTTATTGGGGAAGGTAGGACCACAGCTTGCTGTGGCAGTTGGTTGTGACTGTTAAAAAAAAAAAAAAAAAAAAAGTCTATTTCGTTTTTTTTATCCGTTTTTTGAACTAAGGGGTTAATCATCCATTTGCTAGTGGATGCAATGCTCTGCTAGCCTATTACATACACTGTAAAGATTTCGTTTGATTTACTGCATTTTTTCACTGTTTCTCAAATTCTGACAAAATTTGTTTCTCTTAAAGGCACAGTACCGTTTTTTATATTTGCTTGTTAACTTGATTTAAAGTGTTTTCCAAGCTTGCTAGTCTCATTGCTAGTCTGTATAAACATGTCTGACATAGAAGAAACTCCTTGTTCATTATGTTTAAAAGCCATGGTGGAACCCCCTCTTAGAATGTGTACCAAATGTACTGATTTGATTTTATGCAATAAAGATCATATTCTGTTTTTAAAAAAAATTATCACCAGAGGAATCTGACGAGGGGAAAGTTATGCCGACTAACTCTCCCCACGTGTCAGACCCTTTGACTCCCGCCCAAGGGACTCACGCTTAAATGGCGCCAAGTACATCTAGGGCGCCCATAGCGTTTACTTTACAAGACATGGCGGCAGTCATGGATAATACACTGTCAGCGGTATTAGCCAGACTTCCTGAACTTAGAGGTTAGCGAGATAGCTCTGGGGTGAGACAAAATGCAGAGCATACTGACGCTTTAAGAACCATGTCTGATATTGCCTCACAATATGCAGAAGCTGAGGAAGGAGAGCTTCAGTCAGTGGGTGATGTTAATTACTCAGGAAAGATACCTGATTCTAATATTTCTACATTTAAATTTAAGCTTGAACACCTCCGCGTGTTACTTAGGGAGGTTTTAGCTGCTCTGAATGACTGTGATACCATTGCAGTGCCAGAGAAATTTTGTAGACTGGATAAATGCTTTGCAGTGCCGGTGTGTACTGATGTTTTTCCAATACCTAAAAGGTTTACAGAAATTATTAATAAGGAATGGGATAGACCAGGTGTGCCGTTCTCTTCCCCTCCTATTTTTAGAAAAATGTTCTCCAATAAACGCCACCACACAGGACTTATGGCAGACAGTCCCTAAGGTGGAGGGAGCAGTTTCTACTCTAGCAAAGTGTACTACTATCCCTGTCGAGGACAGTTGTGCTTTTTTAGAGCCAATGGATAAAAAATTAGAAGGTTACCTTAAGAAAATATTTATTCAACAAGGTTTTATCCTACAGCCCATTGCATGCATTGCCCCTGTCACTGCTGCTGCGGCGTACTGGTTTGAGTCTATGGAAGAGGCTTTACAGGTAGAGACTCCATTGGATGACATACTTGGCAAACTTAGAGCACTTAAGCTAGCCAATTATTTTATTTCTGATGCCATTGTTCATTTGAATAAACTAATGGCTAAGAATTCTGGTTTTGCTATACAGGCGCGCAGGGCGCTATGGCTTAAATCATGGTCAGCTGACGTGACTTTAAAATCTAAGCTACTTAATATTCCCTTCAAGGGGCAGACCCTATTCGGGCTTGGTTTGAAGGAGATTATTGCTGATATCACGGGAGGAAAAGGTTGTGCCCTTCCTAAGGACAGGTCCAAATCTAGGGCCAAACAGTCTAATTTTCGTGCCTTTCGAAACTTCAAGGCAGGTGCGGCATCAACTTCCTCTAATAATAAACAAGAGGGAACTTTTGCTCAATCCAAGACGGTCTGGAGACCAAACCAGACCTGGAAAAAAGGTAAGCAGGTCAAAAAGCCTGCTGCTGCCTCTAAGACAGCATGAAGGAACGACCCCCTATCCGGTAACGGATCTAGTAGGGGGCAGACTTTCACTCTTCGCCCAGGCGTGGGCAAGAGATGTTCAGGATCCCTGGGCGTTGGAAATTATATCCCAGGGATATCTTCTGGACTTCAAAGCTTCCCCCCCAAAAGGGAGATTTCACCTTTCACAATTATCTGCAAACCAGATAAAGAGTGAGGCATTCTTACACTGTGTACGAGACCTCCTAGTTATGGGAGTGATCCATCCAGTTCCAAAGGAGGAACAGGGTTTTTACTCAAATCTGTTTGTGGTTCCCAAAAAAGAGGGAACCTTCAGACCGATTTTGGATCTAAAGATCTTAAACAAATTCCTCAAAGTTCCGTCGTTCAAGATGGAAACTATTCGTACCATCCTACCACTGATCCAGGAGGGTCAATATATGACTACAGTGGATCTAAAGGATGCTTATCTTCACATTCCGATACACAAAGATCATCATCGGTTTCTCAGGTTTGCCTTTCAAGACAGGCATTACCAGTTGTAGCTCTTCCCTTTGGATTAGCTACAGCCCCAAGAATCTTTACAAAGGTTCTAGGGTCGCTTTTGGCGGTCCTAAGGCCGCGGG